>NW_028297118.1:2447203-2646252 GCF_055798465.1 Pogonomyrmex barbatus | reverse complement strand
ATCCGCGAGATGAAGAAAAGCTCCAGCATGCCTCGATCGATAGGCGCACGGCCTTCGCCAGACTGACTTCCTCGCGCACGCAAAGAGCGAAAGCAACCTCGCGTCGCGTTAGCCGAAGAACACGTGCGCACCGAGGACGACGTCGACGGGCCGTCGTCGCGGCGGCAACCGGAAGAGAGAAGAGAGAGAGAGAGAGAGAGAGAGAGAAAGAGAGAGATATCTCCTCAAAGCGAAGCATGTGATCTTCGCGGGGTTCATCGATCACGCCGCGGTGAGGGAGGGATGCTGCGACCGTCGTACGTCGGCAGGATCACTTAACGTCGGCCGATCCGATCATGGCGTGTCCGTAATAACGATACGCTGACGCGAATGTCGATGGCCGCGCGACTGACGGGGTTGTCGGACGACGATGAACGATAACGGCGGCGTATAGATAGGTGGAATATCGTTAGCCGTGCGAGAAAGTGTATACGCACCTCACCGCCGTGGGAACGCGAGCGTGAGGGACAGGTAGGAAGTCGTGGCACAGGTGGCGGTGGTAAGAACGAACAACGAGGAGAGAGAGAGAGAGAGAGAGAGAGACGGAGACAGAAAATATAGCTGTATTGTCCTGGGAGCGAGACCTGTAAGGGCTATGGAAAAAGTATACAAAGGAAGGATGTACAACATGTCGATGAGCGAATGACACAGAAAAAGAGAGAGGGGGAGAAGTAGAAAGAAAGAAAAAGAGCAACGTAGAGAGGAAGAGAGATAGCAAGGGAAAGAGAAAGCAAGGGAAAGAAGCACCACGATGAAAGAACACGGCAACAAACATCCGGCGGAACCGGCGGCCAAGACGCTCAAGTCGCTGCTGAAGAAACCGGGCCAGACCAAGGCGAAGTCGCAGAAGCATCGCGTGGTGATCAATGAGAAGCTGAACGAGTTCTTCGCAGCGGACTACATCATACTGATCAAAGAGGAGTGCTGCGCCGATTACGAAGAGGATTGCGACTGCTGCTATCAGGAGCACGAGTTTATGCGATTGGGCAATTGTAAGGAGTGCCGGGCGGAATTGAATTTGCATTTCGGCATCGGCACCGGCACCGGCACCGGCAACGGTAGATACGGCGAGATGGCGAGGGGTGTAGAGCAGGCGCTCTGCGAGAACGCCGCGCGGGATCATCGCGGCGGCGGCGGCGGCGGCGGCGGCGGCGGCGGCGGCGGCGGCGGCGGTGACGGCGGCGGACCCCGCGGAAAGAATCAGCAGGGTCGCGAGGACTCGCAGACGGAGGAGGACGAGGAGGAGGACGAGGAGGAGGCGGATGACGGCGAGGAAGAAGAGGACGAGGAGGAGGAGCGGGAGAATGAAGAGGAGGACGAGGAGGAGAACGTCGACGGGAAGGTGGAGAGGGTGGTGGTGTCGGCGGCCGCAGCCGCGGAAGGGAAGAACGCGAACGAGCGAGGAAACGTGGACGCGGAGGACGCGACGAAAGGACGCCGGCTGAAGGAGACGGCCGCGGATTCCCAGGAGGAGAGCGGAACCGTAGTTCCGCCACCGCCGCCGCCGCCGCGGCACGACCAGCAGCAGCAGGAAACGCTTAGCCCGCCGGAGGGTTACAAAGACAACGAGATCGCGAACGGGACGGAACAGCGTGGCGGCGCGTCATCCTCCACGGCATGCGCGGAGTGCAATTACTATCAGCAACAGGCAACGGGTGAGCCGACTCTTAGTGTTGTTCTATAACATGAATCCAATCCAATTATATCTCGATTAATACCTAGGAGATACGGAAGACGTAATTTCTGCAGTGCCTCTGTCACCGCTCTTTCTCTTAATTCTTCTGTGAACATTCTTGATATCATACAGAGAGAAAAAGCGTGGACTTTATACACTGTGTAACACCAAACATTACAATATTTTACTAAAACGACATTTTTTTTTCTACATTAATAGTTGCACGCATACATCTGTATTAGTGCTAAATTTCAATGTACCTGCCACCTAACATAACACGATGAATAATAATATATTCAACGGAAAGCCAATTTAAAAACAATCATAGTTGAGAAAAATTGCAAACGTTAATGGGGTTACAGAATATTACCAATTTTGCCAATATGGACATTTTAATTCTAACAAAGCTTTATATATCTATATCTATAAATATTCCCCCAGTAGAGAATTAACTTTGCTCAGCAAATCCCTTCAGCCTTTCAGCCGATTAGATTCTCATTTAGATAATTGAAGATTAAAGTGTAATCTCTTCTATAATTCAATAAGAATATATTTTAGTAAAATTGTCACTACTTGTTAAATTATCTTAATTATTAATTAGCTTTGGAAAATAATTAAACGTTATTTCCTCATATTCATTTTGCAAATTTTATTTTTTATAATAGGAAGGAAAGTAACAATGTTAAAAATAATTTATATATAATTATGAAGATACAATATAAAAATAATAACTTGAAATTATTATCGTTAATTAAAAATACCAAACGGATAAACTCGCCGTAAGTGCTGTAAATTTAAAATCGAAGAGCATCAGACAAATGTTCTTCTTGTTACTAAAGAAAAGACCAGTTTTGCAATGTATTTTGCAGTCGCGTAATACAAACGCTTAACGTTATAAACCACAAAGGCATACTTGAAACTTTAAGATTCAGAAAACTTTTGATATGAACTTTTGATATGAACTTTGATATGATATGAATATAGATTAGAAAAGGAAGGAAAGTCGAGTGCAGTCCGTTATTATCGTCTAACAATCATGTAAAATATTCATTTAAATCAAGAAACACCCGCAACATTAATCCTTACGATGTAAAATCATAACGGACGAAGTGTGCTACTCTCTTTTTTTTTCCCGATTTTTTTTCTAATATAGTTATAAATTATTTCTTTAAAAATTTCTGTTGCAAATAATTCGCTTTTTGCTAAAAATTTATATATTAATTTTTACTTAAACTATTTCCAAATTTCTATCAATGATATTTGGATTCTGTACAAAGTAATTTTTTTTTTTAAAGAATTTTATTGATTCATTTTTTTTCGTAAAATATTTTGAAAAATTATTTCAGCCCGACTACAAAAACCTTTGTTGAAAGCATAATACAGTTTTAAATAAGCTCTTCTTCATTGCAAACAAAATTTAATATTATTCATATTTTAAATGCCCATATTAGTTTGTTATGCATATTATTAATTTATTGCTTTTTTGCTATTATTTATGATAGGATGTTTTTCTAAAAATATTTTTCTCTATCAATTATTTATTTTAAAAATGAACATGTTGTTTGTAATAAAATCCGAACAAAAATTATTATTTAATAAATCGCAAATATCCATTTTCTCTTTAAAGATCATGTTATCTGAAAAATAATAATCCCCGTGTATGCTTTTTTTTTATAAAACCCCCTAGAGGCGTGAAGTAATTTTGCGAGAAGGGAACAGTTTCAAAATCGATAAAATATCACGCGCGGATATCGCGCTACGATTCAATAATTGGAAACAATATGCTAATAGGTAATTCATATGCCAGCACACACGATGAAAGTAATGATGCTACATATCTGGCGTTAAATCTATTAGCTTTAATGGAGAGGTGCAAATTAGAAGAATTGCATCGTTGCTCAGTTCTTTTCTCACATATAACCGAGGAACAGTCCCACGATATCCCTTCACACAGGATGCGAATATAATAATGGTATTGTTTTTCATGAGTCTAGCCACGGTTGGTAAACCGTTTAAGAACGTAGCAGAATTCTTATGCGCATTCTTTAGAATACCAAGAAAGTTTCTCAGAGGGAAAAAATATCTACCTATAAATATTCAAAACAATTTTGAATTTCGATTATAACATAATAGCTTTTCGCTTTTTTCAATGATTTGTAATACGGGTAATACTTTGGCTTCAATATTGAAACACCCGCGGTGTTTCTTTTTTAAACTGACATTCCGCTGCTCTTTATGAAAACTGAAAAAAAAAACCATAAATTGTCACTCGAAGCGAAATGATTTAAATAACATTTTTTAATAACAAATAGTAGAAAAGGGAAGCTCATGATTCGTAATATGTTATAATCGATTAAGAGCTTTGATTAGAGATCTATGATTGCGATCACAAAATGTCGATGTATGTAGATATGGAAGTATAGGTTTGTTCGCGTATCAACGCTCACCGGAAGTGCAGCCTAGCGTAATTCCGGTACTTCCCTGAGAGATACCCCGGTAAGAACACTTATATTTCTAACCAAACGGTTCGCGTTTTACACTATATAAAATAGAATACCTAAATTTTCTCCTGGACACCGCGTAAATGTTAGGGTAGGCATCTGATGCTTACAAGTCTACAGTATTTTTCGACTCGATAAAAGAAACGAAAAATAAAGAATAAAAGGTCTATCTAAAGTATGACCTAAGTATTTTACATAATGGATTGTGTTTTACATAATTCATAGTCTGCATACATTCCGTGATACATGGACCGAATAAACCTACAACATAGATATCAGATTAAAACATGTCTGATAAGAATTATCAAAGTGTAGTCTTCATTGTTCATATATATTTTAGATCTACAACAGGTTGCGAAACATATGAAGGAAAAAAAAAATATTAAATATATACCGCATGTGACATTTTTTAGTAAGTCGCGTATCACAGTCACAAATGCGTAATAATAAAATTCTGTACAACAAGTTGCATGTAAATTGGACTTCTATATCACTTTTTCCTCGATTAAATATATATTCCTTTTTTTAAACTTATATTGAAGTAAATATGAGACAACGTTCTCTTTGACGATTTTTTTTAAGTAAAATCGCATTAATTTCATTGAATAAAATTTCTATTACACGGAAAAAGCAATTTTACTGAAGTATTTAAAAAATAAAAATAAAAAATTGGCTATAATAGATAATATATAGTAATTTTTAATAATCGAACAAATTCATTTTCAGATCTATTAAATTAAAATTAAATTTTTAGATATTTCAGTAAAATCGTTCGATGAGTCAGAAAGTCGAGTTCTTACAATGGAGAACGCGATATATCGTGAAGCATGATAACAATAGAAAATACGTCGGCATTACTATTAATGAATGTATGTTAAACTAGAAACTGCAGAAATTATGCAAGCTGTCAATCGCTTGATACACATGGCGCGACTTTGAAAAGTACATAAAATATCGATGGCCATCGCTTGGAATTGTTCTAACATTTCAAACCATTTGGAATTTTCCCTCTTCGATTTTGATAACATTCAAGGAATGATACCACAGGCCTTTAAAAGAGGCCTGTGATATCATTATTAAATTCTTCTGAAAGAAATTTTTTTTTTTGTTTAGATCTTACATTAATTTCTATAGCATTAGCATATGTATAAAAGTTTAGGAAAATTTATTTAATTATGGAAAGTTTCACGCAATTGGTATGCCGCTGCGATTCCGCATAATTTTGTAAATAAGAACAATTAAAAAAGATCGTGAAAAATATAATGTTTATCTATGATAGATTGTAATCAACATTACGCTGAACTTATTTCGATTTATAGGCCATGCGAGCAGATTTGAAATTAAGATTATAGATGACTTGCGATAAAATTTGATTCAAAATACAATAAAAAAAGACAAATTAAAAAAGAATAATGTGTGACAAACGTGTGAAAGATATTGTTTAACAAATTTTTACAAATTTAATAATGAAAAGAAGATACGCGATTATTGGCACACCATATCTCCTCTGCGTATCTGCCGGGACGTCGTCATACAACACACCTGATAACAGATAAAGTTTCTTAACGAGATATTGCAGTATAGAAATGGTATTTGTAACGAACGCCGTGGTCTTTCACAGTCCACAGTTAATATGGCAGATTTAACGTGCGGTATAACGAATTCCGCGAAGATCACGTACTATCCGAAGATTGTCAGTGAGTTATAGGATAGCCTATGTCTAACTCGTGTTAACTTAAACTTACTTATTGTTTTGCTGTAGTAAACATACGCGTCTAATGGAACCTCATAATAATGCGCATAATTGTGTAAAGGCATGACCTAAGACGTGTGGGTTCGATCTTACTTCTTCCTCTGTTCCAGAATGCGAGTCGCAAGTGCAAGATCGTGGGAATGAGCAGGATACGCAGAGCAACAAGGACAACACGGTGCACGACGGTAATCAGAGGAATTTGCAAGAAAAACTGGATAAACAGCATCGGGCGTCTCTCCCCGGTATATTCTTTTTTCATTTCAAATTACTTCAAAACTTACATCTTTTTGTAAAGACATGAGTTTTTTTTTTTTTATAAATTTAAAGATACTAATATAATAAATGAAATATAAATATTTGAAGATTAAAATTTTTTTATACGTTCTTTTATAAAAGATTTTTATATAAAATTGTCTCGTTCTCACAACGAAAATTTATTTATTTTTTGACTGTATCGAACGACTGTATGTAAACGTCGATTTAAATGAATGATCGATCTTTCAAAAATATTTCGAGACACTAGACGTGAAACGAAACGCGGGTTGTATTTGTCTGCATTTATAATTTATACATATTAACGACGCATCTTAATTAGTGACTATTAATCTTGAGATATGATGTAAATAAAAACGTGGGAGGCGATAAATTTGAGTAAATTAGAGGTATATGTTACGATACACATTTATCCATCTAGCGCTCTCAATATACAATATCCGAGATGAAAATTTTATTTACACGATGATGAAACGTTATCTCGCGCACTAAACGAAAACGTTCGAAATTTAATTACACTCGCGGCGCATTTATTTTTCCCGTTTGATTCAAGTATACGGTATAACTCTGTTTCATAGATTTGCACCATCGTTATCTCGTGGAAACAATAACGATGACAACTGTTACGGAGCGACGGATCGTGCGGGAAATTAGCGAAGAGGAGCGGAAGGATTGCTTCGGGCGATCCGATGCGGATAAAGATAAAAGCGTTTGCGATATTCCAAAGGATAACGGTTTTAGTCCGGCGCTTTGTTCCGGGACAGGCGGCCCAGTGTCGATAGTTCACGAAAATGCAGCGCAATTCACCGCGCGGTGTAACGACTCGGACATCACAGAGGATCGTGATACCGACGCAAACGTCAAAAATTCGACGGGCAACGACAAAAGGGTGGCAACGACTATGGAAGCGGAACGCATCAGCGATCAAACGACGGCGGGCGAGCAGTCGCGCGAGCAGGACGCGAAAGAGCTGTCCCTCGTTTTCAAGCTGGGCAACGTGTCCCTCGCTAGTAACAGCCTGAAGCCAAATTCTGCAGTGAGACAACTTTTTCCTAACCCGAAATTCATCTCGCCACCGCCGGCGCCAGCCAGCAAGGCGAATTCGTCCGGAGCGACTTGTCCGGAGCATTCTCAGGATGAAGCGCAAAAATTTCTGATTACCGCCGAGAGTCTACGGCTGTTCGACGCGGTTAAAAAATCCACGATCCCCGGTGGCTCCTACGAGTCGCCGGAATGCGAGTCTAGCTCGATCAAGAGATCCATCGAGCGGAACACTTTGCGGCGTAGTCTCATCGGCAAGTACAACACGATAACGCGCAAGAAGAACTTGCGGCCAAAGAATCTATCGCTAGAGGAGCGAATCAGGCAGCTCACGTGCGTTGATCAGGACGACGAGAATGTGGACATGACCGACAGTTCCGATAACACAAATTCCGCGAGTGATGCCAAGTACAGCGGAGATCTCTCGATACGAACGTCGCCATTAGGCGAGGAACGGCCTATGTGCGAGTCGCTGCCGGCGAGCGTGGCCTCGACGGAAACCACTGCCACTTTAACGATGATGTCGACGAGATCAAACTCCTTGACAGCGGCGGCGACGACGACGACGACGGCTGCGGCGGCGGCAGCGGTGATGGCAACGACGGCGGGTGCGATGGCATCCACGCACGGACATAATACGATGGGAATGCCAATGTTGGTGACAGACAACCCGCCGAATCAGTCCACTTATAGGAAGATCACGGACTTATTTGCACATAAGAAGAATATCCAACCGAACCTACCCGATCTCGGGATAGGTCCGGGCGGAAGAAATTTTCTCACGAAGGAGTGTCAGTCCAAAAATCCGTTGACCAAAGTGAACTCGGACGTTCGAAGACAGTTATTAGCGAGTCTGGCACCGCTGTCGTGCGTCGCAGTCAGTAGTTCTGACAATCAGGACGACTACTATCGAAACGAGTCCAGAATGCTGACATCTTCGAATCGCGAATCGACAAATTATAATTCGGATTCGTCGTACAGTTTGGAGGACATTGAGGCGGCTTTGAACGGCGAGGACAGAAAATACGCTGGTCAACCGGATGTAACGAGATGTACGCCGATAGGCAGTAGACCCGATATTGGTGACAACACTGCTGACGAGTTGCTCGCATTCGTCGAGCAAGACAAGTCGAGGATGGAGCGAATAAAACGTCGCTACAATGAGACAGAGGATCGTTACGCGTTCATTAACGGTTATCATTCTGAGGACAAGGCCGTGAATACGTCATCTAATGAGAATTACGATGGCAAGGGTGTTGTTAAAAACCACGATGGCAGGGACGCGCAGGTGGATAACGAAGAGGAGGATGATGATGACGAGCTCAATGATTATGGATTCAATCGACGGCCATCGGTAACAGGCATCAAGCAACAATACGAGGCTGCCAACGAGGCTGTCCATCGGGCGCGTCCATCCTGTGCTGGTGCAACCAACAACTTTAACGATACGAGATCTGACTCGATATGGCCGATGTATTGCGACGTGAACGGTGACAAGATCGACGCAAAGACTCTGCTGACTGCTGATGGAGGGGATGAGGCAGTTTCTATACCCACAGATGCATATACCGCGATGGGAAGCTTCGAGCGGGATACGAATACGATTAATCGTATAAACACAATGCAGAGACAAATTGACGATATATATCAGACCATTGCCGAGAGCACGGCGGTCACGGCAAATATCCAGGGTATCTCCGAGCACACGACCTACCTGGAGAACACGATACCGCGACAGTTCACCGTCAGAACACCGTCCGGCGACGGCACTGCGCACCTGTATCCCGAACACAGGAATGGCCACCATTATTTCCAGGAGCAACAGCAGTTGTCTAGCACGCGCATGCTACGTATCGCGGGTGGTGGTGGAGTTGGCGGTGGCGACGACATCGCGGGCGCGATATATACCAACACTCTGTCGAAAATGCAACGTCGCAATCCACCGGTAACGATTGCGAACTATCATTGCAACATGTTACCCGGCAGTGGCGTGCCCGCCATTGGCACCAAGTGCTATCGCACTATGTACTTCGTGCCGTATAGCGGCATGTCGGACCCCACGTATCAGAACATACAGCGCATCCTGCCGCCGCATTCCTCGCCAAATTACGCCAGTCACATCGAGCGGTATCCATATCCTCGTCTGAACAAGACCAATCAACAACAGGCGTTGTACTATAACGCGAATCGTTCCGCCACGTCGCATTCCAATTTAAATACATCACCGCCTATACCGCCTCCGCCGCCGCCACCGCCGCCTCTCGCGTCCGTCTCCAGCCCGAATTCTCTGCCGTTGCAAAGCGCTCAGCAGGCCTTGCATCTGCACATACATCCCCATCAGACCGAGGACTTCCGATCGCCCAATATCGCGTTCTCCCCCGTGCCCCACTCGGTGGTACATCCCATGCAGTTTCACCATCATCAACATCAACATCAGCATCAGCATCAACATCACCACGGCGAGATGGCATCGTACCGCGTGCCCGTGGTGACGCAGCAGTCGCCATCCTCGTACACGGTGATCGCACCCTCGAGATGTATTCCGGCGAGTAACCAAGATGGCTATCCGTTGTATCCAGCGCATTTGGCACGCGGTGCCGCTACTGCCGGTACCGTCGCCGTTGCCGCTGCCGCTGTCGCTGTCGCTGCGGATGTACAAACGCAAACGATCTCCATCGCAGCCGCCTCGTCCTTCTCGTCATCGTCATCTTCGTCATCGTCGTCGTCCTCGTCGTCCTCGTCATCGTCCTCGGCGTCAGCATCGGCCCTGTCGTCCTCGTCCTCATCTACCTCGGCCGCGGCCACTTCGCTCAAGTGTACCGGGATTATGGCCAACAGCAATAAGAACTGCGAGCCGATCGTTGGTACGTCTTACGGTGGCGGTAACGCGCAATCCGCAACGGGCAATGTCACTCCGCTCGCGTGTTCAGCATCAGCATCATCATCATCATCATCATCAGCGGCGTCAACGGCGATGGCCGTTGCCGGCTCTTCAGCGACGGTGTTGCAGCTGCCGCGAGGTATCAACACATGCGCGGTGACGGAACGCGGGGTTCCCGAGGGCGCCGCCAGTATGCCCACTCGGGACTTCCCGCAGGCGACTTCCGGTCCGACCAATTCGGCATCGCACGTCCTGTTAATGTCCAATTCTTATGTCGATCCCAATGCCGGTCTCATCTCTACTCCGGCGAATACTCCGAACACGGTGTATTACGCCATGAATGTCTGAGCGACACAAAGCTGCAAGAAACATTTGAAAAACGACTGAAACATTTTATGTGGATTTTTAGAACGTCTTTACGACATCCTGCGGATGTTCGTGTTACCTGGAATATATTTAACTCTCTCACCGCTATGTCTCGGGTGGTTTTGACATGATTTGTAAGTAACAAAGACGTGCGGTAGAAAAACTCTGTTTTCCTACCTCTTTCTGCAATTGACTACATATACATGACAAAAATTTTCGTCATTCGTTAAAATGACGTTTCTTAAGAGATGGGTAAAAAATTCAAGTGCAATTTTTATGTAAATTTTTTTCAATTCAGCTTTTCCTTGTCTTCCTAATTTCTATATCGTGCTTTGTATCTATTTTAAATTTTGTAATTCTTTTCGACGGTTGAGTTTTAGCCGAAAAAATCCAAAGAGCTCGTGTCTTCTGTTGATAGATGTTGATACAGAAAATGCTTTTTTATTGAAGTGTAATTTAAAAAAACAACATTGAGTATAGACACCGAAATCTTAAACGTTCTTCAGACACGGAAACACACGCGTTGCAAACTTTTCATTCATATATATTATAGCAAGAATAGAGTAAAAACATATATGTGTACGTATTTTTTTTTTTTGCTAGATTATAATTACATTAAATACTCTTTGATATTATTTTCCTTAATTCGATGATCTTCGTTTACGTGATGTTCGTACGTTTTATCGCGATATAATAACATTAGTTCGAATTATATCACTTTACGCTCGTTATTATAATATTGTAGTATAAATTTTCTATGGCACTGTAGATATCATCATATAGATCTGTTGTTCTAGATTTCTCTCTCTCTTTCTCTCCCCCCCTCTCTCTCTCTCTCTCTCTCTCCTTTTTCCTTTCTCCCTCGCTCCCATCCTCTCTCTCTCTCTCTCTCTCTCTCTCTCTCTCTCTCTCTCTCTCTCTGTCTGTCTGTCTCTGTCTCACTATAGCATTGTAGATATCGCGATAAAGATGTCGATAGTACTTTGTTAGATACTATCATTATATTTATAATCCGGCGAAGTTGTTAATTATTTTAAACACTGAACGATGAGAGGTCATAAATCGCGGTCGTTCCGGTCACGCGTTAACGCTGGAATTGGATTGTAAGGGACAAAACGGAAAAGATTGTCACGGGAAGATATAAGAATTTTTCTTTAATAGATATGTAGCTGTCATGCGTATTTATATTTCACACATATTTTTCCGGAAAGGCGAAACAGTTTCCCACCTTACTGTGTGTTTTATAGTAAAATTGTTCCGAGCTTTCTTCTCCCCGAGCGGAAGGCGCTATTCGTGAATTTCACTTGTACGCTTCATGCCAAATTAAGATGTATCAATGCCTCTAGTCAGTATAATATTAGTCTACGATAATGGATAGACGCGAATGCCAAAAAGAAAGGAAAAAAAGAAATATACGATTCATCCGCCCTAGTTAATTTCTTAGCGCGTCATTTTGATTGATGGGTCGCTGGGATTTCTCGGATCGTGTAACAGAGAATCTCCCTCTCGAGTCTATCAAACGCGTGTTAACCGAAACCAAAATTAACGTAGCGTATCTATTTACCGTTATGTAAAGAATCGACAATGTTTAACGTTTAAAATAAAATTTCTTAATGACAAGTATTATGTACGCACAGGGACTAAGTACAAAGTGCTCTGCGATGCTAGAAGACAGGATTATTTGTTATAATGCGCTTCATCCTTTAATCACACACACACACACACACACGCGCGCGCGCGCGCGCGCGCGTGTGTATGTGTAATTTCATTGAAAACTCGTTGAAAGTACAATCGTCATTTTGTGTATACTGTTCTACTCTAGTTCACCTTTACAAATCATCTTATTCTATCGAAGACTCTTTAATTTCAATGATAAATAGCTTAAATGATAGATAGTTAATATAGGGACACCATGAATCTACCCCTTTTTTTTAGCATAGCGGCCTTTGCCGTTGATCGCTTCACTTCCGAAGCTCATAATACATAAACCCGTAATACATAAAGAATAGCCCCTTTGAAAGATGGAAGAATAATCGCACGGCCTACACAATTCACTCAGCGGAACAAAATAGATATTTATTTATTTTCTTTGTGCCAAATCGTTGTTGTAATGACTCGCTGTGTAGCGAGATACATGTCACAACTTAGGCGATCGAGATACCACGGGCTAGATTACGAGATAGAAATTTTAAACGCATCTGAGTCAATTAAGATAAATGATCTTGACGGGAATCAAAAAGGTAAACCAAGGATGGAATGTTTTTATTACACTGGAAGAATGAGACGGATGCGATTCGATAACGATTTTCATTTTAATAGATGTTGATTGATCGTAACGATGTGACAAGCGTTAAAAAATATCATTCTTCGACTTGTTATTCTCACGCGAGAGTGTTAACATGTATTGTTCGAACAATAACTCTAAATAGTAAACTACTTATCATGGTAACAGTTGAGACAGAAAGAATGGCGTATATCGTGTGAATAGAAATTATATTATTATTTATAACACAATTGATATATATTATATATATATATATATATATATATGTATATATGCATATATATACACATATATATACACATATATATACACACACGTATATATATATATATATATATATATATATATATATATATATATATATATGTATATATATAAAAGATTAGGTTTGATTCTGTTATAGCGTTGACACAACCGAAAGTTTAAGATTAAATGTAAGATGAAATTTAATTGGAAGATATGCGAAATTGATTCGCGATTTTGTTGATATATAGTGCCTAGTATACATATGGCAAGCTCCCACTGTCGATGAATTCTACGTGTTTCATTAAAATTCACGGATATAGAAAATAACTCTGACCTTTTCGCGAGAAAAGGTTGAGTAGATATATGAAGTAACTCGGTTTACATCATATTGGCGGCGTATAAATAAATTACAGTAGGTGTACATTCTGCGTAAAACAAATGTTGCGTGTCGATAATACGATATAAATTGTTGTATTGGCTCGACCTGATTACTTAATTAAGACATCTCATTTTTAGAAATCTTGTTGACGCAAAGCATGATTGCGTCGTATGAGTACGAGAACCTGCTCATTTATGTATATCTTATGTCTATCCTTTGCGGAGATTCTAAATCAATTTATGATGTGTGAATCACAGGGTATAGCAGCATGATGTGATTATGATACGTTTACACATTTATGCCAAAGTTACACCATATCACAAATTAATTATATTACTGTTACAATTGTTTCGATATCATTCCAGATTCGAAGATGGTTTTGTCGAGGGAAGATCATTTGTGATTTTAATTTTATTCCTAGAGTATAGTGCAAATTTCTATGGATAATGATCTATAGAGACTTTTAATATTCTTATTATTAGAATGTTAATGCTCCTGATATTTTTATACCACGTGTTATAATACTACTTTTAGAAAGAGTGGTAATCAATATTATAAGTATAGTTGTGCAGAAACAGGTCACCAGTTCTGTTTCAGAAAATAATTTTATGAAGAAATATCTACTGAGTAGAGTAGAGAATCTCTGACAAGAGTAGGGAATCTCTGTACTGCTATGTTAACTTTCCAAAATGTTTGATTATTCTTGTTATAATATAGTCATTTTGTATCTTTTGCAGTATTCTCTCTTTTATAATTCTAATACATGTGTATTTTATCAATCAACAAAATTATTTTCAATTAAATCTTGTGTCGTTGATAAAACATTGTGTTTTATTACAGCTTTCTTTGATGAAAATGATTGGTGAAATCTCCACGAATTGATTCTAGTTGATTTAAATATATCGCTTACTCGTAACACGTGTCTTTTATCTTGATTATGAACCTAAAGAATAGGGGAAAAAATGTTTGAACGAAAATTGACGTGAGCAAAATAACTCGGTATCAATAATTAAAGAGAATATTCCCTAGATTATTTTTCATATACTCCGAATAATTTTTCGAAGTGAATCTTGGTGCAGAAGACGAAAAAGAATATCCTCTGGGATATCTCAATTCATTCACTTTCCATGTCTCACATGTTTAATCCGTCAAATCTTTCAGCTGAAAATATATTATACAATCTCTCGGATAATCGAGATATAACTCGTCGCAAATCTTACTGCTCTTTAATGATCTTATCTCAACGTAACGCCAAAGATTTGCTTGCTAAAAATGTCATTGTTATCAAACGTGAACGGTATCTTACCGTAAATTCTATTGTTATATAAGAAATATATCGACAAAATTACAACAAATTTCTATTTTAATATAGGAAATTTAAATAGTAATTTGTATTGAAATTTTTCTGGATGTTCCTCTATGTATATTGTACCTTAATACTGAAAAAAAAAAGTTTTAAGGGATTTTAATTGTAGAAAAATTTTTTATTATTTGTACATTCTTTGTTGATCTTTATAAATACCTTTATAAATATATATTATCTGACATTTTATCGAGACATAAGATTTACTATAAATGAACGCGTGTCTCACGCATATTGTGAAGCACGAGATATTTCATATATTCGATGGGATGAAATAAATTCCCCTTCTTGAAGCCGTCACTTCTTCATGATGGTTTTATCAAGAGTCTTTCTGATCATAAATATAAATACCGCGAGTTTGTGATGCAAAGGGTAATTTAATGTACGCGCATGTAAAATTCATCGGGAATACCTGTCTAGATTTTCGTTCAGAAAGATATTTTCAACAACTGAACATGTTTCAATTATTATATGTATTTTGCGTAACTCATTCAAAGATTAACACGAGTGCAGAGCGATGTAATAGCGAATCCAGTAGTATTGTAAGTAATGCATGTATGTATGAATTAGGCTGTACTCGGATAATTATAATTGTACTTCTAAAACTAGCTCATCTATGTGCAATTTACGATCCGTGATTTGTAATTCGCTATTCACATAAGATTTGTGAGTAATCTAAATGGGCAAGATTTATCGAATTTATATTGTTTATTCACGCTGATTCGAAATTGTTCAACAGAACAATTTTCTGAAATTAAAGGGGGTAAATCATTTCGAGTCAATTTGTATTTGTCTGTATATGAAATTACATTGCAAATGATAAATCGCTAATTACAAGTAATCAAAGGTTAATATTGATGAATTATTTCTGCGAATCGCAAATTACGAAACGTGAATCGCAAGTCTGTCGCTAGCTTTACAGTTAGAAAATCGCACCTTGATGTGGGATACATATTTTCGTTCGAAAGAACTCTTGGCAATCTCTTGTTTTTTGTGTAAAGCATCGCAAAGGATTGTAATGCGAAATTCTGATCGTCGAAATCGAAGATAATTACGAGAGAATATTTCTGCATTCTCAGTGCGAAACCAAGATGTCTTTGCATTTAGAGATGCGATATTGTAACCGAAAAGGAATTAATCTAGGGAAGATAATGAGAGAGAACTCTAACTTCTTTTTTACATCAAATGCTAAATAAGCCTCTTGGAAATCTAATCAGCTCGACGAAATAAAAAGCAGAGAAAGTTGACGAAGAAATATAAATTATATGATCTGACACTAAGATCAAGAAATTTACAAAGAATCGTGGCGATTAATCTACTAGTTTCTAAAAGGCTCATTTATAAATTGCGAATGTGCGGAAGAACTCGAATCTGTGAAAATCGAGATTATTTTCTCGAAAGTATGTAATGGAACGTTTATTACATTTTTCTTAGCGCACTCACAATAGAGAGAGAGACATACATGTCGACTCGCTCATTCACTCACTCTTTAGCGTACAGATAGTTCTTATTAATGTCTTATTACTCGTCATCGATTGATAAACCCTGTGCGTAATCGTATTATCATTCCACCTCACGTACTCGTGTAAAGATAATCCCCGTCGATTATTACAATTGTAATTTTGGCAATGTTAGCGGCTACTTTGTATCGAGCACTCTTAACGGTCTAATATCGATGATACTTGACACATGGCTCCGATAAATTCGTCGTGTCACGCACACCTTCGAATGTCTGAGGTAGAGAGGGGTCTAGGAGAATACACATGCGACGTGGAAGAATTCGATATCTTACACATGCGGAATGCGAAAGATTAAAAATAACGTATAAAAGTGTCGCCGTGACCGTTAAGGGTTAGCGTTTCGTATAAGGCGAATGTGTGGGCTCATTGAAAGCGGAATCCCTCCGAAGGCGAAATTTTTCATCGTTTCTTCGATCGCGTGAACAGCATGTTACACCAAACACACTTTGCGATTCCATAGTATAAACAGCAGAAGCAATAGGACAAGTGCCAAAGTTCGTTTCAACTGGAAATTATACTAATGTTCGGAGCATGCATTGTTTGTCATCTGTTGGCTATAGCAAGCACTCTTGTAATTGATTTAATAATAAAAAAAAAAAAAAAAAAAAAAAAATAGAAAGGAAGAAAAAGTGCGCGAGAGAAAGATGACCGATATTGGAATTCGTGGTTGGCTGGAAAAGTAGCACATATACAGTCGAACTAGAAGTTGTATCGTGAAATACGATATTGTAAACTTTTTCTCCCGCGAGCGATAACGGCATGCGGAAGCGATGCGAAATATCCGAAAATTTTGAAATCGCATTTTCTATTCGCGTTACAGAATACCAGTATTCGATAATGTGAAAAGGGAACACAATCGAGCCATTTACGAGATTTGTAGACATAGGACGCCTGCTCAAATCATTCTGCCTGTCGAGCAACTCATGTTCATCAACCCTTTAACGCTGAAACTTTTGGATTTTACAATTTACTTAGAAGATTTCCAGAATTTTTTTTCTCAGTGCCTCAATGCCTTAAAAGTTACATAAATTGATATTTTTTTTTTCAAAATAAATTTATTATGAAATTATTTATTCTCACAATATAATATCAGAAGACAAGTTCTCAAAAATGATGTGGATATTTGTAACGTTAAAGGGTTAGAAATATTTTCTCCCCATTATTCGACGCATTTTTTATTATTCTTTTAATGTTCCAGCTATTAAATCTCTGTCTCACATTTGCGCAAGCGGAATGTACTTGGAATTTGATATAAGATATCTTTAGACTTTTATCTTTAGACTGATTAACGACTGGTATAATTGTGGGAATTATAAATGTGTAAAAGTATTATTCTGGAATATTATGTTAAAACGTGTAATGAAGTAAAGGAAAGCTTGTCAACCGGACGCATATAATGGTGTACGATGCATAAAAGACTCTAGACATATTTGATTCTAGAAGGATTGGCACTCGTTCTGTATCTATATCACAGCAGCCTTTCTAGATGAGAGATTCTCATCCCGCAGAGTTCCGATTACTGCTAATTACCGTGATTGAAAGCGAAGTCGAAAAGATAAAAATAACATGGGATTATCGATTTGATATTCAAATCGCGACCGTCGAAGTGATTTTTCTAGCGTTAAAAAATTTTTATCACCGATTCTTACACAAGAAAAGTTGTAATAAGAACGGCGACATATAAGCTGTATGTAGGTGACATAATATATAATTGCACGATTATTATGACTGGCCAAATATCTTGATGATACATACCAAAGAGAAAAACAGAGTCATGGAAGTGAATAGAGGCTGAACGCAAGAGGCGGGAGGGGATTTATTTTCGAAATCTCCGAAATAGTTTAAATCCTTATCGCATAAACGAATATCCCAAAGCATATTCTAATCGCGATGATAAAAAAAAATTAACAATGTATGATATCGTAGTAAAATATGGCAAAATCCAATATTTGTGAAAAGTAAGGCAGAGCAATTGCGAGCGAGTTCACATGGCGGTGGTTTTGGTAGCAAGCATACTTCCAATGTGTCAAAAAAAGTACTTGATTATTTAATCGTAAAACACAAATAAAATAAAAAGTAACGGAGTAGATACGGAATAATAAGCATCCAATCGTACCATCAAGCTGTTTAGTCTTCTGCGCACCCCATTTATAATCTACGAAGGTAACCATACAAATGCGCTAAGCCATGAATATTAAATGGACGAACCTAGAAAATAATGTTAGACGGCAGATTATCTTAGCTGGTGTAATGCGCTAGGAAGAAAAAACCGGAAAAAGAAAAAAAAACATGTGTAAAAGATAGTAGGGAGTGATAGACTACGTTGGTGTATGCGAATATAAATGATGTTCTTTCATTTAAATTCAAAACACACCTATGGCAACCAATGAGATACGCAAGGAAAATTTTACATGTATATTTACTCTCAGATGATAACATTAATAATAAAATACTTACATACAAAAATGTATATATATAAATAAAATTGCAGCTCTATATATAAATATATTATATATATATATATATATATATATACATACATTGTTATACTATTTGTGGTAGTTGGTTTTCTTTAAATATCCCTCTTCAATATCAACTATTAGCATTTCCTCAACAGCATACCGAATCGAAATAACAACATTAATAATATGGATTAAAAAATAAAATCGTAATGAAGAAATGTAAAATGGAAAATTAAGTCGGATTTCTTCGAATTGTTTATGATATTTTTAATAACATTTTTTAAATCAAAACTCAAAAATTATAAAAATAATTTTAATGTTAATAAAATTACTGATAAAACTTTTGTTATTCCTCACTTTAACTTAAACGTTTAACTTAAAGTTACACAATAAAACTTTTATCTATAATTCTGTTTGCTTACATATATACATATAATTTGACAAATTAATTCTCATTTCTTGCAAATAGTTATAAGATTTCAATTATATTAAGGCTTCGAAATTTATTCGAAATTAATACTATCCGTATATTTGCTCCAAATAATAATTAAATGTGGTGTTTCAAATTTTGATTATCAGGAGATTAAAATTTTCTAGAATAATAAAAGTATCAAATTCAAATCTGGATACCAGATGCAGACTGATGGTGAACTTATAAAAATAAAATAGAGATATCCAGATAAAGAAACATGCATGTCTACAAAATGTCAGAAAGACATTTTATAAAAAAAACGCCTTTAAAATATGATATCAATATTTTTTTACCAATATTTTTTCAAGGAAAGAAGCCGATCCTTTCCGATGCGTCCATATTTTGCTTAAGTTCTGTCAAATCAGAACCTACAGAACATATTCAAATATTCTGCTGAACAGGACCTGCAAAAACATATCCAGTAATGAATTCCATTCACTACACCGGGTTAGTGCATACCAAATGCTAATATACATAAAATTATTGAAATATAAAAATATATAAACACTTCAAAATGATTACGTAAATAACAATGAATTTGTCATTACTTAGCTGAATATGAATTAATAATTTCATTATTAAGGAAGTGATATTGTGCTACTACATTTAGATATTTCATTTATGTAGCAATCTTTAATGTGCACTAACCCGGTGTAGTGTAATGAACGGAATTCGCTACAGGTGATAGATCGACGGTAAAAATCAAGAGCAGAGCTTGCTGACAAACTCTAACTTCTAAGTTGCTTCTAACATTCGCTCGACTAATCGGTAACGCGGACAATCGATCGCGTGTCACTCGAAAACAACTGCTGGTGAGTATCAATTGGTAATGTGGCACATCTGCAAAGCCGACTTGTGGTAACAATTAAGGCAATTTATTCGCAACGATCGATAATGCTCTATCCATGGATACATCGTTCGAGACTGTGGACTGCTGCCGTCGGATGTCATTACGCGTGGCTCGTGGAACCGGTGCCACCGCCCTTCATGCACGTCGCGCCCTCGTCGTAGACCGGCCCTACGTCGCGGCGCGATCCCGAGCAACGAGAGACTGAACGGAGTGGAACGTAGCGCAGCGCAGCGCAGTGCAACGCGGTGCAACGCAACGTAACGCGACGCAACGCGACGCGACGCGACGCAAAATAACGTAACAGAACGTAACATAATGTCCATCCCTGGGTGGTTGAGCACCACTGGGCGTGTCGCGTAATTCGCGAATCGCGATCTTGGCGGAGACGTCAGTCGGCGGTCGTCCATCGTACTCGGGAGTGTCGCGCGTGTGTACTTACATCGGTGTGTGTATATATATATATATATATACATATATGTGAGCACGCGTGTATATACGTGATGGCTCCGATTCGGGGCTCTCGTACGCGCTCGATGGTTGAGCATCGTCGCGCACACGTCGCCGCACCTACGACGTCGGGCGGCGCCGCGAGATCGGCGAGCAGCAGCACCACCGTCCATTAACGACGACGCGATCGTCTCGTCGTCGTCGTCGTTGTTGTTGTCGTCGTCGCCGCCGCCGTGAAGGAGGAGGACACGATAGCGGTTGACGGAAGCGGCCGGCGGACGGACGGACGGACGAGCACAGTGGTGTTGCCTCAGTGATCAATGAACTCTGGTTGACGCGTGTCGAGGTGTGCTGGCAGCGGGGCGCACCAGCGACGGGGCCCGGCGAACGTACGTACGTACGAATAAATCCAGAGAATCCGATCTCTCTCCTGGATTCCCTCCTCCTGTGTCCCTGTGCGCTCCTCTTCCTCTTTGCTCTTCTCTCCCCTCGTCCCGCGGTTTATTCTCGATACGATATGCATGAGAGCATCCGAACATTTTCTCTGGGATGAGAGAAGAAGCGCGCGAAAAAAAAAGAAAAACGCTCGGTCCTTCCTCACGACGACACTTATCGCGGCTACTATTTTTCGGTATATGCCGCGTCGGAGAGGAGCTCGCAATTATCACATTGAACATTTACGCGGGCGACGGTGTGCCCATACGCGCGAAACCGAAGCGCGGGGAACGAGCCGCGTGCACGCATTAAACACGCATCCCTCTCCCCCCTCCCCGCCGCCTCCTCCGCATCCTCCCACGTTTGATTTTCTCGCCGTAGGTCGGATCGCGAGATCGTCTTCCAGCCCTTTCGTCCCTCGATTCCAATTCTCTCAATTGGCCCGCTCCCTTGACTCTCCGCACACTCGCTCGCTCGCTCGCTCGCTCGTTCGCTCGCGTGTGATCGCAATTTCAGATCCGACAATCGCGCGCGGTTGAGCTAGGGCATCGATAAAAGTAACACCGATGTTCACGAGAAACATGAGGCTACGGTTAACGTCGATGTTATTTGTTTACAATGAAGCTATTTTAATTTTTAACGTAGCAAATCTATTAGAAAATCAATTTTATCAACAGATATATGTTTATTTTAAATGTTTAATAAAAAAAGAATTTCGGGAAATTAAAATATGTAATAATGTAATTCAGTAAATAACTTATTAAAAACAGATAATACATAATATTTTAATATAATGATACTGAAATGGATAACAGTGTTTAAAGTTTAAAATCGCTGTAAATCGCATTTGTCGTACATAAAATGTTGTACATAATATAAATTTATTAATAAAATTAGAATATTCAAAGAACAATTATTCCGCGAAAAGAATCTTCTGTCAGATCATTCCCTTTAAATCTAACAAATCCAAGAGAAACTATTCTGTTCTATGACAGAAATATCGATATAATGCAACTTGGAACATCAATAACAAAATATCGAAATGTATTTGAATGAGATATTTCAGATTTCTATTCAAATCAATTTTCTAAACATTAAGTATATAGGTTGCAGCGTTATAAAAGATTTTTGTGAATAATTATATAATTAAAAAGATGCGATTACAGACACTTTAAGAAAAATGTTCGAAATTCGATTCGGATACAAATGTAATGTGTTTTTTGTAGTTTTGAACTAATGTACACTCATACTTAAAATGATGTATATTTGAAGTTTGATAAAAAATTTTAATGCAGCCTGGTGTAGAAACAAAAAAAAAAACAAACCTATACGTTGAATAACAAGATATAGGTACAATGACTTTTGAAATGTATCTAGATACATTTCTAAATATAATTATTTTCCAAGAATTTGATAATCTTATACTTATCTCAAATACAAATAGTTCTAAGACATTATTAACTAATCAAATATTCGTACTGACATTTAGATGCTTAATATGATCCTTAAGGGAGTGCTGAACTGAGCGAATTTCATTCAACGAGAATTCACACGTTGCCCATCCAACATACGTAGATATATTTATGTATGTTTACTCATGCATACATACATTTCTGCACACATACGAATAAATTTTCGTATTGACTTTCTGTATCATTTATTATCTAGTCTAATTCTAAGACCTTAACGTTGTTTCTTCACGTTGTGTAATCTTCTGGTCTGGCAATATCAGTTTTGCAAAATTTTTATATAAAGCAAATATTGTCACTTCTGGATACCATATTAAAGTATCAAATGGTAAAAAGAATTTAAATTATAAAAATTTTTCTCGCTTTTCATACGAAATTCATATGTTAGACATATGTATTAATGCATAAACTTTAATTGTGGAGAAGGATTTTCATATCTATAAAATTAATACAAAATTAAATCGATATAAAAATATATCGCATTCTGCCAATAATACAGACAAGTTCAGCATCCCCTTAAAAACGGATTGTGAATACCACCCATAGATATGGAAATGATAGTGCATAAAATAATAATTTTTATTCGCGCTTTGTGTTGTTAGAATATATTTAATGATAAAAGTTGAGAAACAACAAAGAGTATCAAAAGGAACGAAGATGCACCCTTTGGAGAAATTATTTCAAAATTCTAAAGCAATATCTTATATAAAATACAAAAAGAAATATAACTTACAAGTACTTGTGTAGTATTACGGATATTGGATTAAAAAAATTTAGCTAATTATACAAATACACAAGAAGTATTTAGATAATATAATTAAAGCGACATTCCAAAACGTTCATTTTCGAGGAAAATTTTACTCCTTAATTGTTTTACCAAAACTTTACAAATATTGATAATTGGTCTCTTGTCCATTCGAAAGACCTGTTTTAAATTTTAATTAGATATGTTAAATTTTAAAAGGGAAATTTTAGTAATGGAGCAATAATGAGGCCAATGAGAATCTGAGTGCTGTAAACAGCGCGCAATTATACGTTTAATCTGAACTATGTTTATTAATAAAAGGTGCCGAGCGTTTCGACTCGAATCTGAATCAGAGAAATTTTAATTTCTCGAAAAAAAGACTTGGGAACGTAACCTAGAGCGTTGTATCGCCGCTAGATTGATCGCACAAGAAGACGCGAAGCTCGTGGCTGACGATATCGCGGGACGAGGAAACGACGGGATATTCCGCATGTGATTTCTAATACCGCGCGACTCATCGCAGCGCGTTATATAAACGCGTCGCACACCGTCGCTCACCGTCGCTCTCCGCGATGACTGGCGCAGATCACTGCAGTGACTGTTACGAGTTACGTATATATCTTGCCCAGTGTATCCGCAATGGGCGAGTCGTGCAAATGAAATCACGCCTTTAAAGGAACATGTACGTGCCGTGCGATAAAAAGCCGAAAAGCGGGAGCTAGAGGCGCGGAAATGAGAGAGAGAGAGAGAGAGCGAGATCCCGCGTGTGCTCCACTTTGCAGGATTTGGAGCAAAGTTGGCCCGGATCCTCCTCTCTTTCCTCGTTTCTGAAACCTTACGTCTTTTTTTACATGTACGCTCTATCTAGAAACGGTACGGACAGAAGTTGAGGAATAAGATATGTGTTTATCAGACTGCTCCTCGCCCTGTGATGTGGCGAGCCGCAATGTTCACGTTGACATTTAACAACGTGACACAGATAACGTCCGTAAATGTATTAACCTTCTTAGGAAGGAAGCAATCGTGGAAACCTCAAAAATGCGTTATTTTAATACCGAGAGAAGTTGAACGATGATTTTGCTTTTCTATCTTTCAAACGTTCAATCATGCTTGTTTTATTCTCTTGATATCCTGCTCTTATGAGTACCTAAAGTCCGTTTCCATAGACAATCTTTTGAGTTTTCTCTCGCAACAATGTTGTATATAGGAAAAAAAATGTAAGCGAATTGGCCAATTACAGTTGAGAATTGTTAAAAATATAAAATTATTAACTTTAAAGTTCTTAGCTGTGATTGACTCTCTTGGTTATTATTTAAATTTATTATTTATGTGTATTTTTTGATATTTTCTAATTGTTGTAAACAACACTCTATCTATATTTTTCTAAATGTCATCAGCCTTAAACATTTAATTCATCGTTTGTATCATCCTAGTATTTTTTTTTTTTTTTTTTTTTTTCCTGTAATTGATTATTCATAGCAGATTAATTTTTCCCGGCTCAATTTTTAAATCACGGAATATCTAAACGTGATGATTTCTTGATATCTATCATGGTTTTTTTACATTACAGATGATGACATAATACAGACATAATTGACTGTCTCTCTTTGAGAAAACACGCATTAAACGATCGCTCCGTAAAACAGAGTGAGTGAATGACTCAAGATGAATGATATAGAAAGTTTTGGCATGAAGGGAATCGGCTCAAAAATGCCCCACAGTCATTCGACGCCGGCTGGCGTGGACGGAGGTAGTAGAACACCTCCCGCAACACCGCGAAAAGCTGGAAAGATGCTAGCGGTTCGTGTACAGATGTTGGATGACTCTATTACAATGTTTCAAGTGCAGGTAAAGAATATATATATATCATTCCCGAATAATTTCCTTCATATTTCAACTGTTTGCGACAATAACTTGCCGAGACACAAAGAAAGTTACAAAGCTCGATAATAATAATAATAATAATAATAATTTTATTTAATGCAAATAGTTAAGAAATATAATAAGTGAAAGCAATAAGAGATTCAGATATCTGCAAATAATAGATGAGATTACAGCTCAAGTGTCGTGATGCCTAACTCGAATAATAGAATTAAAGTAAATGTTTATGGTAATACAATAAAATTGTAATAATCTAAATTATCAGATACGCATAAAAATAGCGAATATTGATCAAAATTTATAAAAAGAACATTTCTATATAACAAATAAATAAATTTAAATTGCAAAAAAGTTAAAGTATAAATAAAATAATATATATATTTATATTTAATTTATATATAATATATATAATATATATATATATATTTAATTTAGAGTTTATATTATCTAGAGTTTTTAACATTTTTGTGAAAGAATATATTTATAAATATATAATATTTTTTCTAATGCATGACGAAAATTTTTAGTTACAAATACTTTCTTAATTAATGATAAAAAAGCAAAAATAATATTTATAAGATTTTGAGTTACTATAGATATCGAATAACTTAAACATTAAAGGAACAATTCAGATTGCTTTTCATCCTGATGAAGTAAATTACAATGTTCATGAATTAACAATATCACAACACTGTGATAACTCGCAAATCCTACATAATTTTGAAAGAAATATTCGTGTGAAAACATTATTATTAAAATACAATATTATACAATATTATTAAAGATATCTACGTGAAATATAAAAACAATCAATTTTATATATATATATATAAAACAATTTAAAAAATTTTTAAATATGTATTCTATATTAGTGTTGCAATATTTCTTTCCATAAGAATCAATTTAAAATTAGATAATTTTCAAACATTACGTACTGATATTACAAAAAATTGTGTTCAGTTTTTATGCAAATATTCAAAAAGACAGTAGAACAATTTACAAAATTTTTATGTTATTGTCAATTATGTTTTGACATATGACGCATACAATCCTATTTTCTTTTTACTAATAGAGTTTCAGTTTTGAAACACAAAGTTTTGAATTTGCTCTTCTTAAAATATCTTTTATATTGTGTTTTTATAGAAAAATAAAAACACAAGAGTTTTTGTGTAAGGTCATGATGAAACCCATAAATAAATATAAGCTAAGAATATTCTGTGCTCTTGCTCTTCGCATGGCATAGGATGTTTTTGTCTGACACCTTCGTATGCATTGTTTATATAAAATGTACGAACTGTATGTGGAAATACTTACTTCTATAATATTATTTATAAAAGATGCTTTCTTGTACTCTATAGAAACTGTCGCAATAAGTGTTCTACAATGACATTGAATGATGCTTGAATATCTTATTGTACCTTCATAATTCTACATTATACGTCAATTGAATGTGTGTTCCCCCGTTATTGCACTCGCGCGTATAAACTGCTACTTGTCTGTGTCGTGTGCATCCATGTGTGTTTATGTATTAAAATGTCATTAAATAATCTTTCCGAGTTCACATTTCTCTGCCTTTGATATAATCTACTCTTCCGTAAACCATATATATTATTTAATGGTTTTTTATTGTATTGTGCGTTTGTCACTTTTATATAAACTTAAACTTGTAATCGTTCATCTCTTTTATTTTATATAATCAAGAAGTCTGCATATGTGCATTAATTCTATCATCTTATATTTACTGTTAAGCATGTTAAACTATTTACTTCATGTATCTAGGTCAAGTGTCATTGATTACAAAGCCTCTTAGAATCTTCTTCATGAAGTTCTTTAGTTTAAAATTCCGATACCCAAGACTTTCATTCTTTTAATCGTTTTTCTAATACATCTTTCAATTATGTAAAAAAATTGTATACTTACAATTTTGATATTGTGAGATTTTTTTTAAGTCATCATATTTATGTTAAAGCGTAAATAAACTGGACTTGTATTTCCTAAAAGTTTCCAAAAGAATCTATTTAGACTCGATCTTGATAATCGAGATATTTCGTTATGTACATTTGAAAAATTTTATTGAATTATTATATATTTTTATATTGACAAAGTACTTAGCACATACGTTGTATAGAGTGTGCATATACTTCCAGAAGAATGAGCTATTGGAGCATATAATGTATGAAATGGGGGATATCCTTGAATGTGTGTGAAATATGTATATTCATTTATTGATTATTTATTTACAATGTGCTTGCAACGTGTTGGTTATTTCTTTAGAGAATAATTGTGTCTCAACATCTTACCTTTACTGATTTATAATAAGGGTATAATAAGATTATCGGGCGCATCTATAGCATTTCAATTACATTTTCAATTGACATATTTTGTGCGACAATTATTTATAGATATATAATGTAGTAGAATATTTTGTAATTCAATTTAATTGTAACAAAGCTTATGATAGTCCTATCACATTTTGTAAATTTTATTGTTTAAATATTTCAGGCCAAAGCACTAGGTAGAGTGTTATTTGATCAAGTTTGTAAACAATTGCATCTCTTAGAAGCGGATTATTTTGGTCTTGAGTATCAAGAGCCAAATTTGACAAAAGTAAGATGTGATTCTTAATGCAAATAATATTTCTTTGTTGAAGAATAAAATTAAAAAAATTGATATTTACAGTATTGGTTGGATTTGGAGAAACCAGTGTGTAGACAAGTTGGCTTGTCTCTTATCGATCCGCTATTGAGGTTCTGTGTTAAATTTTATACACCAGATCCTGCACAGCTTGAGGAGGAGTTTACAAGATATTTATTCTGTCTACAAATCAAACGGGATTTAGCTCAAGGTTTACTGCAATGCAATGATAACACAGCAGCATTGATGGCCAGTTATATTGTTCAGGGTAATTATAATTATATATTGTCGTTCCTTTTATTAGTTTTAAATACAAGTTTAACAAATTGTATCAATTCAGTAATTGTTTTATATATTTTGATTTCGTTATTATTTTGTTCAATAAAGATTTGCGATCTACGTTTTTGATTATTAATTTCTTCTTTGTAGCTGAATGCGGGGATTATGTGATAGAAGACTATCCAGATCATACATATTTATCAACATATAAATTTGTGCCTCATCAGGATCAAGAATTGGAACGACGTATTATGGAGAATCACAAGAAACATGCGTAAGAAATATATATTTTATTATATATTATATTTTGTTAAATGAATAATTTTCTATTAATGCTGATTTGTATATCTGTTATTTTAATGTTAACAGAGGTCAATCCCCTGCAGAAGCAGATCTCAATCTCTTAGAAACAGCTCGGCGTTGCGAACTATATGGAATGAAAATGCATCCTGCTAAGGTATGCGAGATTAAAAGATTTAATAAAAAAATTATTCTTGTGCAACACTTGCGTATTAAAATATTTTATATATCTTTGGCTTTTTTTATATTAGGATCATGAAAATGTTCCATTAAATCTCGCAGTGGCACATATGGGCATTGTAGTTTTTCAAAATTACACTAAGATAAATACATTTAGTTGGGCCAAAATCAGAAAAATCAGTTTTAAACGAAAACGTTTTTTAATCAAATTGCATCCTGAGGGTTACGTAAGTATTTAAAATACCTACTACTTAAAATTAATTTTTTCACATTAAATTAATTTAATTCACATTTAATTAATTTATTGAACATAATATTTTGTTTTTATCACAATCATGTAATCATTTCACGTTTTGATTATAGGGATACTACAAGGATACGGTCGAATTTTTCTTTGAGGGACGTAATGAATGTAAAAATTTTTGGAAAAAATGTGTAGAAAATCATGGTTTTTTCCGTTGCTCTGTAGTTAAGAGAGTTGTAAGACAGAAAACTAGAGTGCTTAGCCGTGGATCATCGTTCAGGTAATGTCAAATTATCTCCAAGAGAATATTATATTTCTTAAAAAAAAGTTAACGTCTAATTTTTAATATACAAAATATTAAATAAATATAAATATCATATATTTAAATATTTAATTTTTAAAACATAATTATAAGCTCATTAATAAACATAGTGTTGTGTGAATATATGTGTTTGTATGTATGCGGGTGTGCATATGTGTGCATGTGTGCGTGTATGCTGTATGTATACATATATGAAATATCTCTACATTATTGTGCACTTATATTACTAGGTATAGCGGCAAAACTCAAAAACAAATTGTTGAATTTGTTCGAGATAATTATGTGAAGAGGCAGACATTTCAAAGGTAAGTCCTTCAAAGGATTGATAAGTTTGGAATAATTAAAAGTGTTCTTGGACACCTATGTAATATGTAGATAGTGCATGCAGACCATTGCGTACTGTTTCCCTAATGTTAGTTTGTACTATTGAGATTTTTATTAATGAACGCACCAAATTTGTGGATAAAATAGGAGGTGGCACGGTCTTGCTTTTGCCGGGATACAAGTCGGTATTTATATATTCATATATATACGTACATACATACGTACATATATGCATACATACATACAGCATACATATGTACACACATATATATATATATATATATATATATATACATATATATGCACATATGTATGCATGTATGTCCCTTTTGTATGTTTACATATATGTATGTATGTATGTATTATCCAAATGTTTCCAATTTCCATAACGGAAACCATTTACTATCTCCACTTTTATATTTCCGTTTGTCAGTGTTGCCTGCTCGGACAGGGGTGGCGGGGAGTCAGGCTCACCATCAGGCACGATAAACCCGAATGATGAGTGTACCCTCTCTCAATAGCGTGATCACTAATTATTTATTGTTGTATTTAATAATACACAGCAAAGTACTATATATTTCACTGCCCTAACAATTCTATCCAACAAGATATTTGTCCATAGCAGTAGATTGTTCTTTAAAATAGAAGATAGTCTATTATTAATGCAATCGAGGAAAGGAAAAAAAATTATTTTTGTATATACCGCCAGCAGATTTTCATTTGCTGTGCGATATCGATGCACGGTTAAGAAACACCTTCGTACATATAATCGAAGTACCAACTAATAAAAGGACTAATGTATATATTTATATATAAAACGCACAAAAATTTATTTACACATCTATAAATAAGTTAAAATATTTGGTATTTTTATATGTATCAGATCAGATTACGTATCAGATATCAGATTGCTAAAGACAGATTTATGTGCATTGAAGTATTTTTATATATATATTTTGTTTCTAGATTTTCATCTTAAGAGTAATAATTATAGATTGTACGAAAATCAAATAGAATAAAATATGAATTTTTTATTATCTATGTACAATTATCTACAAGTATAAAAATTGAATGCAAAATCTAAATAGGATATTGAGTTTTATTTTAAAAGTGCACTCTTATTTATACTCATTTATGCTTTGGAACACGCAAGATATTTCTCTTGTGTATATAATTATATACACAATATAATTACTGCACGTATGCCCATTTGTGAACGCGCAAATAAAGTTTCTTATATTAATTAATGTTTCCGAATATATTCTATGATATTTAAAAGTAGGACAGCTCTCTTTTACAATTTTGTATTTCATTAAAAATAATGGCTGTCTTTTCATTTTGTTCCCAAATTCTAGTAAGTCACAGTTTTCGATTGCACTCGCGATATCGCACATAATTTTCATGTTGATTTACTTATACATATATACTTATATATACATATATATATATATATATATATATATATATTTATATAAATTGCGGGGTGTGTGTGTATATATATATATATATATAATTTAAAAATTTTACGTGACATTTTTATCTTATTGTGCAATTTAGCATAGAAAATGATTCTCTAACGTATTGACAACAGGAACTATTTGCAGTAAAAGATTTACTTAACGACGGTGTTAACCGTGTATCGTATCAGAAATAATCTATTTATGTTTATTGCATCGCATTTCAATATATGGATATTGGTAGGAAAATCGATATCTCTCGCACAATCCCTTGCATTGTAGCATCGGTTAGTCGAGGCTGTTCTCTTTTTCTTTTTTTTTTTTTTCTTTTCTTTTCCTTAACAATCGTTGATGATAACGAAAGAGAAAGAAGGGATAAGCTAGTTTCAAACACAGGCTTGGCATTTGATAGCCTAAGTCTGATGCTGAACTTGACTCTCTCTTGCTCGCAGGTCCAATTCGTTCCGGCAGACTAGCGGTGGTAGGGCATTGCAGGGCTCGGAGGGGGGAGGCTATCGTGGGGCCACTCCAAGCAGCTCCCTTATGGGCAGCTCCAGCATCTCTGCCCACCCCCTCCTGCCCCTCGGCGATCCTGGTATGTACCATGACCGACACCAACCTCCACAACAAACGCTTTATTTTTAATTTCTCCGCCCTTTGGCTCTCTATTTCTGTCCATCTGTTTCTAGCCTCATTTCTTTTCACCGTATCATAACTAAAGTATTGTAATGGTAGAGTAGAATAGCATATCTTAAATAGATTCCGTTTTCAACGGATTTTGTAAGAGAGATTTATTATGTTTATAAGAAATACATATGTATGTGTACATGAAAATTATAATGTAAGAAAATCTGAATTATATGCATCTGCGATTATGATTATATTTTGTTGATATTGATCTAGGTAATTTTTGAAATATATGTACATTAAAGATTTTGAATTGAGGAATGTTCATATGAGATTTTGTATGAAGAATAGTTTTATATGAAGAAAATAAATTAGTAATTAGAAATGATTAAATATCAATTAGCTTTCTTTGAAATAGTAAAACAACATTAGCAGTTTTTAATATAAATATGGAATATTTATATGATATATTTATGTTACTATACCATTAAAATGATATATTGGTTGAATTATATAATTGTATTGAATTATATAATAATATTATAGTTCTAATCATTCATTAATTGTTTATGATATTTAGAAAATGAAAGGAAGTGTGCACGAGATAGATTCATTTTTCCCGCACAACGGTTCTTTCATTAATTAAAATGTTCATTAAAATAATTAACATGACAGAGGTGTAATCACATGAGAGTTACATTCAAAAAATCCATAATGTCGCGTGAATGGAAAAGAATTTATATCATACGATATGATCTTTCCAGCCCTGGCAACCCCAGCTCTATCTCTGTCATGCGGTTCGATGACACTGGATTCTCCGACGACTGTGACGAGTGTCTCGATGGGAGGGATTCACCGTCGAGAAGACACAGCTACGTCATTTCGGACGCTCACCTCTATCGACGTCCATTCACCAGCCACCCCCAGCCAGGTCCCAGCACAGCGACAGATACATGCTACCAGCCAGCAACGGATTTCATCAACAGGTCGTATCAGCCTCTCTAACAGCAGTCCTCCTGAATTCCCACCACCACGACCTCTGCCCAGATACCCCTGGCAACGGTCGGCTAGTTGTCGCGAATTGTATGCTTCTAGTTTCGAAGACTCCGGTAAAGCGCGGTCGCGGGACGACAAAGTCACCGCGGACCTCCCGTTAGATCCATTCCAATTAGCTTCCCAGGGTGAACTAGATAACCCCATAACACGTTACGATGAGAGTAATCGTTCATATAGCGCCGCTAGTTCGAAATTACCTTCTTTAGATCATGATTCTGTTCCCGAGCGTGTCTACAGCAGTTCCTACCCGGGAACGTCGTCGTTGTCTACCGAATCGGGCCATGAGGAATCGGGTCCCGCTGGAGATTTGTCGCACGACGATCTCTCGCACGATTCTTACGAGCTTTTGGAACGCGAACATGAATTCGAATATCCGGAATCGTATTCCAGCCCGCACGATGAACACGAACCAATATCCGATCAGAGCGACGAAGAAATCGAGCACGAGATGTTCCAAATGGATTCCGAGACCGATTCTTTCGTCAAACATAGATCGTTAAAACCTTCAGAAAAACAACAATACAAATCCGCGTTTACTGATCTCAAGAACTCTAAAACTAAGTCCATCGATCGGTACTCAGCTGTATCCAAAGTAGATGGTGATTTCGTCATCACCGAATCCAGGATACAACGGTCAGGCACTCAAATAGAACGCAAATTCGAAACGAGACACGCAAATTCCGTAGAACAACAGTCCAAGACGGGTATTCCGCATCAGGATTCTGCCAGGAAAGATCCCGTGGTGATGCAGGTACAAAAGCAAAAGATTTCTGTCCTGAACGAGTTAAAAAATTTAAAGCCAAAATACAAGATTACTCATGTAGACTCGGAGATTTTGCGAGACGAGGGTATTATGCGTCCAAAGTCGCGAATAGATGACGACTTGAGCCCGGTTGAGGGAAATAAAACTATATTGGATCATGGTGTAAAGGGTAGAACAACTAGGGCGCGCAGTATCGCTAGCTTGGATGACCATCCGCCGCGATTATATGTTGAAACAGGTAGTTTAGGTCGGGGACACAAGTCTAGAGATAGGAAATCGAGAGACGCTGACGTTAAGATCGAAAAGGTTTTGTCAAAGGAGCGTAGAAGTGTTGAAAAGGAAGAACGAAAGCGGGATTATTCGAGAGATTATAGGCGAGTGGATAAGAACGATTCGCGAGAACGTCGTTCGGTAGATCGACTCGATTCGCGCGAACGAAGATCGGACAGCCATGGTCGTCGTAGTGTAGATCGAATTGATATGCGCGAATTACGTAGAAGCATCGAGCGGCTCGATGTGCGCGAGAAGAATTATGAACACCTAGATTCGAAGGAAAAGAGTGCCTTTTATTACAGTGATTTCTATGAATCGCGTGGTAAGAGCGTCGATCGTTTAGACTCTCAAGGGCTACGTAGTAGCATGGAGTATTTAAAGAGTCCCAAGGAGAGAGGTAATCATCGGCATGCGGATACGCGAGAACGCCGAGAGAGAAGTATCGAACGAATCGATTCTCGAGAAACAAGAAAAAACAGAGCCGCTTCTATCGATTACGATCAAAGGCATACTTTAGAACGCTTCGATTCTGGTAATAGAAGCCCGTTCGAGCGATTGACTCCGAAGGAACAACGGAGGATGAGCATAGAAAGACTTGATTCTCAAAAGTTCGACTTCGATCCACGAGCGATCGAACGTTTGAAATCCTTGGAGCGCTATGAACAAAGGGAACGAACTTATGACAGAAAGATCGAATCTAGGAGCGCCGAACGAAAGAGCCTGGAGAAATTGGACTCGCATGAGCGAAGATATTTGGGGCGTTTGGAGTCGCGAGAGGGAAGAAGTCTCGAGTACTTGGACTTCGATAGTACGGAACGTAGGAAAAACATCGAAAAAACAGAATACAAAGATCAGAAGAGGAGCAGAAGTAAAATCGAGAAAGGCAAGTCAGAAGAGAAACCACGAGAACGCGATGATTGGAGAAGTTTAGAGAAAGCGCGGAAAGATGATGAAAGACGGGAACGCGAACGGCAAGCAAAACTGTCCATCGAATCTCGTACAGAAACTGTTATCGGCGTGCCACATGAAGTGGAGAATTTGAAGTCGAAAACCGTATTCGCTGAATACGAACCAAAGGTTGTCGGTGGCATTGTACTAGGGTTCGAGGAAACTGCATTGCCTGGACATGTGCCAGTAGAACGTACAAAGAGTGATCCGAATCCGGCGCGACAGAGATTAGGATCCAACAATAAACGGCACATGCTGATGCATCAAAAGTCTATAGACTTGACACCAGCCGATTCCGGCGATGAAGAACCGTTTTCGGATAGCGCGGCAATGCAGAAAACTAACATTGATATTCCCTACACTTTGCATAAGAGGCATGTTATGAACGGCACGGCATCTGACGAGAAATCTGAATCGGATAGCAGTAAAACTTCGAAGAATATCAAGAGCCTCGCCAAGGATTTGCCAAAGTTGCCCTTGAAAATGGTAACAGATCTCCCGTATTTTGATCTGACCAAACTTTCTTCGATAGACAAAGCCAGTAATAAACTATCGCCAGATAAATCAAAGAGCAGTGCTACCGCAAGACCGAAATCGATATTGAGTCCTTCAGATAAGCCGAAAAGTATTTTAAGTCCAACATCGAAACTCTCGCCGACAGATCCAAAGAGTATTATTTGTAGTTTATCACCTACTAAGAGAAGTCCTTCGAAGACGAAGACTCAATCTCCTGAGAAACTCTCGCAAAAGGGCGGCTCGTTAGACAGAAATAGAGCCGAAGTTATCATCGAAGATTACACATGTAAAAAATCCTCGAGTTTGGATAAAAAGCCTTCGAAATTGTCGCCAGTAGAGTCAAATATCACAATTATTTCAGCTCTTGAAAAACGTTCGCCCAAAAAATCGCCGACTAATTCCAATGTAACTATCGTTTCTGTGATACAAAAGAAAAAATCTCTCGATGGAGTATCTAAATCTCCTACTGCAAAAACGGCAGATACTAAAGCGAAAGCTGCTTTGAATTTTGCTGATATTGTTGGTATGGAAATGAAGCAAAATCTGGAACGTAAGGCGAAAATTGAAAAGGATAGTCTGAAAGCACCGGATGATAGTTTAGAAAAGCAAGATAGCATCGAGAAAATACCATTACCTGAAATTCCTGGCAGCGAAAAAGTCGAAGAGAAAATAATGCTTATTACAGGTGACCAAATTAAAAGCGTTGAACAAACGATCAAAGAACGAGATCGTTCCCCGAAAAGAGTCGTTGATGAATTATCTGACGATGATCAAAAAAGAGAGAATGTACAATCTGTAATAGCTGAAGTTCATATACCGGCTACACCGGAAATGAAGTCGGAAAAACCGCCAATTCCAGAAAAACCGAAGACATTGGAAAAGCCAAGTATTCCCGAAAAAACGAAACGTATTTTGGAGAGAATAGAGTCGAAATTTTCGGAAGTTAGTAAAAATTCCGCTACAAAAATATCGAGACCAAAAATCATCGATACAGGATTTGATGATTTCGTGGATCCAGTTGCCGATTTGCCTTTAGATGAAGTGCCTGTGAAACCTGCTCTAGAGTTGGATAGTCTTAAAGTTCCTGAGTTTGTTCCTTTCATGCTGAAGCCGCACGTGGAACCATTAAGGTCGAAATCTTTATCTCTGGCGGAAGAAAAGGCACCGATTGATACATTACTCTCACCAGAGGTTGAAAATAAACACTTTGTGCAAGATGTTTCTCCAAAGAGAATAAAGAAAGTAAAATCTGAGCCGAAAAAAGATTTTAAGAAACAATCAAAATCATTAGAGGGTGACAAACCGCCGCTGAAGAAGAGCGCATCAAAAGAGTCACGTGCGCCAGCGGTGAGTACAAAAATTGACAAATCCAAATTGAAACTCGGCGAAATGCCGCAAGAAATTATAATAATAGATTCAACTGACGTATCACCAGAGATAAGTATCGTACAGAAGGGCAGATCAAAATCCGTAACCAGATTGTCCGATAAACCACCATCAAAAGATGAAAAGGAAGAGACAAAAACTCGCGCAAAATCCGCATCCGTCGACGATGAGTTGATTAAAGGCGCGATAAAATCTGAAAAATCGAGACCAAAATCATTGGGAATATCGAAGAGTTTGGGAAGTACAGAGAAGAAAGATTCAGTAGAGAAAATTTCACCGAAGAGATCTAAAGTTGTCACCAAGACTGACGGTAAATCTGCTGTGGTGAAGGATACAGGGTCAAAACAAGATTTAAAAACAGCACGCGGCAAAATGGTATCAAAAGTGGAAACAACAAGCGAAGAAGCTGTTGCTGAGTCGAAACAATCCAAGCAAGAAAATGATTCAAAACCAAATGTTAAACCTGACGTAGTGATTGATCAACCAATGGATATTAAAAAAGCCACAGCAGTTGATGAGACCAAAGAAACAATTAAAGAATTAGGTAAAGAGCTAAGAAAAGAACTAAGTAAAGAATCAACAAAGGACAATATAAAGAAAACAGCACTTGTTCAGGATTTGACTCAATCCCCTTTGGTATTGCGTAAGCCAGGACAAACACCGATACTCTTTGCCCGCGCACGTCTCGGTCTTTCAGAAGGTAGTGGAATCGGCGCTCTTCAGCGTCAAGGTGCAACGCAGTCACCTACTGCTCAACGACGCGCGAAATCTTTGGATGCTGCAGTGATTTCCGTACATAGACTACCGCCGGCAAATGCGTTCTCTAGTAAAGACGATACGGTGGATGTATCGGAGAATCTGGAGGATCAAGAAAATGCCGCCGAGGATGTCGCTCAAAGCGCGAGCGCAGTATCGAAGCTTTCGATTCAGATGGAGGCTTCTCCGAATCATAAATCCGATAGTACTGATCACACGACTGTCCCGGAGATATATACCGATTCTCTATCTGTCACCGAGACCTCGGCACAGTATTTAGAATCACCATTGACGGAATGTAACGAAATCGTCACCTGCGCCGATTCGATACCTTATGAAGGACAAAAAGATAGCCGGATACCATTTATAAGTCCCATTAATGGAAACGATACACAAATGTCGATTGTAGAAAGTGCTAAAATGGAGGAAGCGACGAAATTTATCGATCAAAATTCTACGGAATCCGGTGCCGAGCAAGAGACATCTCAGGAGACTTTCGAAGCGAAGATTGGTATGCCGAGAGATGCTCAATTGGATCGAGATCAATCAGCGATTTCTACAATTTTCATGAAAAGTGTTAGCACAATCATTAGCAAGCAAAAACAAATTGAATCACCGAGCGAAATTTCTGACGAAGAGACAAATGCGAAAACGTATGAAACAACATCGACGAAATCTCCATCTCATTTAGATGACTTTTGTGTCAGAACTGAAGGTTCGAGAAGTCCGTCTGAGAGAGATGACGTGCCTGACGTGACTATAAGCGCGGTTCGAGAAGATGAGATGTTCTTTTTGAATCGTTATGATCAGGATGATCCTCCAGATATGGTTAAATCGCCAATACAAATATCTATTGAAGAATGTTCCGACGATGAAATGAATCTGGAGGATGAAGAGGATGAGATGGAAGTGCGGGTAGAAGAGATTGATGAACGAGAAGAAGAGGAAAATAAGCGATTGGACTCTCTTGATACGAGCGAAGATACGCTCGATGCGCTCGATACGCAAGTGCAAATGCGAGGCGCAGATAGTGAACTAAGTTCACCCGATTATGGTATCGATAAGATGGATGAGAAGACATTAGTGGAGGTCGAGTTGACACCAGAATACCTGGAGATGAAGAAGGAAGATGAAGAGACAGCGGAAGAATTACCGGAAGATGAACCAGCTAAAGAAACTGCGGAGATCGCGGATAGTAATCGTCTTTCTATTGACAGGAAACTGAGATTAAGCACTGAACGTTCAAAAAGTGAAGAGACCAATACTTGGACACCGGATAGAGAAGATCCAGATTCCAGTTCGTGTTCTATTGCTAGGCCATTAGGAATCGGTCAGATACAACCCATAATAGATCGTCGGGAGATTGCTATGATCGAAGGCGCTCGTAACAGTGGTTCTCTGGATGATGATAATAGTAATGGTTCGCAACCTCCCCCGAAGCAGGAGATGAGCGTTACATGGAAGTCGTTTCCACAAGAAAGCTCCGGTAGCTCCAGTCTTGAAGAGGGCTGGGCACCTCAAGATGAAAACAATGCACAACAATCACAGTCCGAGGATAGCAATGGTCAAAATGAGGACAGTTATCAAGAGGATTTAGCGGACTTTCCTGGCACCTTTATTATTGGTCCCGAAATATTGGCTAATTACGGTGCATTTTCGCTTTCACGTACGTTGTCAAGAATATCCGAACGATCGACCACATCGGAACAGGATAGAAGCGACTTGGAAGATTCCTTCAAACCTAGTTCGAGATCGCCGAGCCTTGACGACGAATCTTTGATGTCGAGTGATCATCAGCCATCTCTATCATCAGATCCTCCATCTGGCACGGCCTTACCATCCGTTTCCGATGATCGCAGAACATCTTCCGAGTTACCAGATATTCCTATCGACGTGGTTGGTGCGCATGAAGACGATTCAAAATCGCCACGAACAAATAGGAGATCACGATTGCAATTGCAAAGTTCCGAGGACTGGCCGTCGCCACCTAGTTCACCTGTATTTGAAACACCAGTAGTGAGCCACGTGGAAACGTTTTATATGGAAATTAAACCAGAGGAAGCTGTAAAGGTGACAGTGACGGATAGCACGGAGACGCCTGTCCAAGCGGAACAAAACAGCGATTCCAGTGACGAGAACAGAACATTGCACGATGATTTGCATTCAACTCTTTTGGAAGATGGACAAAGTTCGACGTCCGCGACAACAGCCGACGGTACGGTCAAAATCGCGGTAAAACCGAAATCGAATTCGTACATAACCGGCTCGTCGCACAGCGAGGACACGTCAATGGGTTTGTCTATGTCCGAATGGTCTAGCTCGAATAACACCGTGCGCCAATTTTGCCAGTATTCCGGTACGAAATCTGATGATAACTCGCTGGCCGAACTCGGTGCTTCGATTTCAGATTGGTCGGGTAGCACGACAGTAATACCGCAACAATACTATGCCGCAGCGGACAAAAGTCAAAGCGATACCACCACGTCTGAGAGAAGTGCGACTAGCATGAGACCGAATTCGAAGTGCCAGTCGGCTGATACTTCCTCTCTCCCATCTCCGCCATCCCCGTCTTCGTTGCCGCTACCCGTGTCACCACCATTGCCTTCTCCACCCGCGACGGCTTCCTCCTCGTTTCATCAGCATGAGGAGAAAGCCATCAATTTTACGATCGAACAGCACGAGATTTTACAACCCGAGGTGATTGTCGAGGACGACAACGATCAATCTCGAAATCGTGGTGATGAGTTCGACGAAGCAAGACGTTTTATCGAAAATCAGTTCGACGAACACCATCGCTCACATCGATTTGACGATGAGCAGCAGAATATTTATCCTCAAGAATTTACCGATATTTCGCCACCTCGCATCACTCTTCAAAACGAATTCGATGAGACCATTGATGACGACTTTCAAATTGTTCCGGACGAAGATACAATTTGTGTTGACGACACGGCATTGCCTATCCCCGAGGAAGATGAGGAGGATCAATTGTATGATAACGTGCCCGCCATGAGGTATTCCAGTAGTGACAAAGTGCGAATGGAAGTCGGTCGCGGAGACAGTTCAGAAGACATGCATGAAAAATATGCCGATCTCACTTTACAATCAAGAATGGGAGACGACGATTGGTCGTCCGAAGAACGAAGAGACGTCCCGGAGCGCGAGAAATCGTCGACAAAATCGACGGGCAAATTTGATCGCGGCTTCTCCGAACCAAGTCCGCACGAAGCAGGCAGGTATCAGGGCACGCGATCCACTGAACGACCTGTAGTGGTACCGATTCGAGCAAAGTCGACCCCGTATTACTCTACGACGAGTTTGAGTGGCGAGTCGACCACGTCTAGCCCACCTATGCCGATTAGGACGCAGATTAGAACGAAGACAATGCCTTACTCGTCGAATCGCAGTCCGCAGAGCGAAGGTGACACTTCCTCTAGTATGGACAGTCCGGCGCACACTCCCGATCGAGGTCAGCGGGCCTTTCGCCGAAAACGACAGCAGAACGCTAAAAGACGACACCGCGTAGTGGTCGATCTCGAAGTTAAGGATGGTCATATAGTCTCCAGCACCGATTCTAGTTTCGATGTGACGACCATACCACCACCGTTATTAACAGAGGGTCAGAGTCTGGATGTTGACGATGACGAAGACGACGAAATGTCCGAGACAAAAGATGGAACGGAACATCGTCATCAGCAACAACGTTGAAATAACGTCGATAATCGATCAACTAAAACAGAAAAATGTGAAAAAGAAAGTTGAGCGTGATTGACTACGCTCGATCGAACTAGTCGATTTAGAAAAATTTTCCCAGGCATGTGGAATTGAACGCACTTTAGAATTAACAAACTTCCCGGCCCGGTTGGCATTCTCGACTTAGATTATCTGTTATGCAAACGAAGATCACGGGATCATGAGATTTCGCGAACTGGCGACATCAATCAACGACTTGACCTGATTTTTGCGATTCTACAATCTTGATTCAAACGACGATTTGCTCAGCGGTATCGCGCTGGGAAGCGATCGAGAATCGAGAGTTATACGGGTATGAAACGACGACAAGGGCATCAATGAACAATGAAAGCAAGACGGACACGTCTGTCATTACGGGCTGAAAAGTCCGAAGCTGAATGATCAAAAGCTGCATGAAGCTGAATGTAGCATAATTGTTAAGAATAACGGAATAACGGTTAAAGATAAAACGGATACGGTTTGTTACGCGTTTTTAGAGATTTGGTTTACTTTGATATTATCACGTCACGATAGAATCCTTCGGAATCTTATCCTACTCCCGTAGAGGCAAGTATCTTAGCGAGTAATATTCGTGCATAACACATAACACGGAAAGCGAAGAATATTATCTATCGCGATCAGCGTGCACGCGTGCGACTCGTTGAAGAACGATAACCGTTACGCGCGACACGTTATATTCTAGTAATAATAGCAATGTATGACGTAAGCTATAGGAATCGAAAGAGCGACCATAGGACTTTCGAGGATAATCGTAATTTAAAGAAGACGAACCGCGTCGCTATAGATCATTTCTATCGGCCCAGACTCTCGTTTCCCTTCTCACACGAAATATTCCCAATATTACTGGAGAAAATCGTGCAGATTGAACGAATAACGTACATTCTTTTCTTTTTCCTTAAAAAAAAAAAAAAAAAAAAAAAAAAAAAAAAAAATTAATGTAACTTTGTTACATTATTACACTTAATCCTCCTACAGCAGGTAATCATGCAATTGTTATCGCGCGTTATCAACGTAACAACATTAAAAGGTTAAATAACGCTAAATCAGCGTTATGAACGTGCGACGTTCTATTCGGTCACGCGACCTTGAATTCGAGACAATCAGTCGCGAGAAGCGAGAAGTTACTTGAGGTAGTTACTCGAGACGGAAATCCCTAAAGGAAAACGAGGTAAATAAATAAGATGAAATTACATAAGATCGTCGAGACAATTGGTTTCTAGTTCATATTTGAATTTCGAAAGCAGTCACAGCAATGCAATCCCATGATTTCGCCGCGGTTTGCTTCGCACGCGCGAGTTACAAGGAGGAAGAAAAGTTGCTCAACGTAGATATGTAAACATGGAAATACGTATAATACCGTATTTCTTTGCATCGAAAGTCACATCTAGTGGCGTCGGTGGGTGCATACTCTCCGCCTCTTTTTTATGGAATTATCCTCGATGAGAGAACGAGAGCATTTGTTTCCCGTTGGTTACGGTCCAACCGCTAACCAACCGCTCTGTTTTGAGTGGGAACTTAATCCTAATCCTCGTCTAATCACTAATTCGTGGAACTTATTCACCTAGCGACAGATATATTCTCAAGATCAAGGAAATTTGAGCTTTAAGCACGGACAACTTGTTATTTATCACCAATATTTATTTCAGAGTAAAAACGTATTTTAAACTATTTTTGAAAGGAATTGATCTTTTCTTTTTTCTTAGCGAATTTTCTATTTAAGATCGATATATGTGCATGTGTGATTTATTACTCGCGACTAATATAAATTTATTTTCTTAGATTGATAGTTGAAAAAAAAAAAAAAAAGAAAGAGTGAGAAAGGGGGGGAAAGATCGGTTTTATAAGCGAGCGAATTGTGGAAAAAGGAGGATGGAAAAAAAGATTGCGGGTTGACTGAAAGATAATTTAAAAAGGAGTCCGACTCGAGCGAGGCAATAGAAAAAAAGTCCCATTTGGGTTTCCCATTGGCTTGTATTGTGCCTAGTTTTTTATACCATGTTCGTCATATGCACAATTTAATATGACAGCGAAACGCGAATGAATCCGAAATGCGAATCACGATGCGTATACGTGCGCGCGTGTCTCGGTGCATCCTTAGATAGGTAGAATATACGTAGGTATCGATTATGCAAAAAAAAAAAAAAATGAGTAAGTGATGTGAGTTCTCGGGATAACAATCGCAAATTTACAATTAAACGCGTCGGAGATGCGACTTTGCTTATTCTTTTTGGATCGCATATCCTTGAATTATTACGATTATTTCCAATTTCTCAATTTTAGATAAGGCTTTTGGACTTATTTGTTATTTAATATTTTCATATTGGAGCTCCACATTTTAATTGAATATAATTCTTCTTATATCTCCGTTAAACGTGTATTCAGTAATAAAATAACGAGCTACAAACCTTTAAGATATTAGGAGCGTTGTATGCATACAGAGAGTTATTCTATCTTAAAGATGAACATGGATCAAAATAGATTAAACGGAAACAGCAGGGTTGAATTAATTTCATACAAAAGCCGAGGCCTTAGGCTCTTTAAATATTTCTACCGTTGTAAAAATGCGATTCAAATATCAATATTCAAATATCAGCTGAAAACTCACTTTTAATTTTAAAGGCTTGTTAAAATACGCCCTCTTTAAATGTGTTCGTGGCAAATATAATTAATTGCAGCAATAATTTCAGTCAATAATTCATTCAGGAATTCATCATAGCATTTTCCGATAACGAAGAGAGACGAAATCGTCGTGTACCGTCAACAAAAGAAACGATCGCTGAGTGCCGATAAACGATGGCAAGCCGTTACTTTGTTCGACGAGCTAATGATAACGCGATAATAATTCTCGGTTTTACATTCGCGCATGTGTTCTAAGTAATCGTAGATTTAAATTCGTACGATTTGATTTACTTCTACTGATTGATGTACATATCATTATTTCCCATCGATGTATGTCAGAGTCATGTCGTTGAATTTTTTGATTACGTACGTATGACCGTCGTATTTCAAGAGATCGGAATGTCAGTTATCCCGGGGATTGTTCGAAGCAAGACCATTGGAATGGCTATCGCCGAATCACTCAAATAGGTCGCGGTTTCGGCAATTCCAGGGCCACCGGCGGGTGGCCCTGATTTGGAGCACGACATAGAAAGAGAATAGGTGGCTTATCTGACCACGCATGGAGGAAATAGGACAGATCTCTGTAGACGATCTTCTGTAAATATACTACTATTTGGAAAAGAAGAGTTCTTCCCATCACATTCATTATCAAATTGGGACTCGAAATTCAAAAATCGTTTTAACCGTCCCGTAACTTGCAACGGCACAACTGTCTTACTTTCATCTGTTTCCAATGTTCCCCAAATTTTTATCCCGCATGCAGCGAAAAATTACACTCGGAAAAATTCATTTGAAATTAAATATGTCGGTGTGTGTGTGTAGTCAGGTGAAACGGATGTAGATAGAACTTTTGATGCGAATATTAGGATTTGAATTAACTTAAAATCCGCATCAAATTTAATGATCATATCGTTATGTCGAATATAAATATGTCTTCATCAAACATATTTTGATAACTTTATAATTTACCGAATTTATAAAAGACATAACTTTTAAGAAGGATGCAGGATTACGCATGATAAACGACGAACAGTTAACATACAATTTATCTCTTTGAATAGATTCGGTGTAGAGGTCATACTTGCCATATTGGTCTAGTTACGTTAATGTCTAATGAAGGCACGGCCTGGGCGATTAGTCGAATAAAACCCCTTGATGCGTGATTAGTATCATTGTGTTTTCATTTATGTATGACTATCTGTGCTGCGGCGAATTCGATCAAGAATATATGAACACTATCAAATCGTAGAAAAAAAGACATCGCGCGAATTTGCCTTTTTTATTACAAAAGAAGATAATTTTTCCATTCCGTTCAGTTTACTCAATCAGAAATTCTCTCTGACCTTTCAGACACTTGTTATGTAACTGTTTGCGATTCCTATCGAAATTGCGAATTTCCGATTTACAAATTTCCATTTTTAGACTATTATGGAATTTTATCGAATTTTGTTAGAATCGGCTTAATATTGAGTTAATCTAATTGAGTAAATATCAATAAAAGCTGAAATTTTAATTTAATTAATAAAATAATTAATAAAAATATTTAATTTAATACGTTTAATTAATGCTGTAAATATCTCAATTCTATTCACGTTTCGGATATCAACATTTCGATCGAATGATTGATTTTTCATTCCGTGTTGAAAATTTTTCAATCGTTTTGGATCGTATTATTTAATTCAAATATAATAAAATAAATGAAAAATGAGAAATCCTGAGTCGGAAATTATTTCTAAATAGAGATAAGTGCTTGTAATAAGTGCTTTTCACTCGCTCTATTAAGTTCATTTGATCGAATTCGCTCACGTGGTCTCACGTTGACACATACGTTGATACATTCTCCCATCTTTTGATTCCTGCATTTGTGCATCGTCAGACTCGATTCCTGTCATCGTGTGATATTGCACCTGTGCATATGCACGCGTTTCACGCACTTGTTGGTGTCTTTCCCAGCTCCTCACTGTGTGTATCGTTGCGTGCAAGTTATTGACTCGCTTTAGTTTTACTTTCTGTAAAACACGACGTCGTTCCCCTATACGCAGACCGCGACCACCGAATGCACGCGTGTTATTTCGCGCCCCCCTCCCCCCCCCCCCCCATCAATGACATGTCCAAAAATTGTCGCGCCTCTCGAACAATAACGGAGAATTCCGAGGATTTCCATCCCTCGTCAATGTTTTCCTTCGTGCGAACTTCCGCGTGTTGATCTCAATACGTGGCATGTCATATGCAGTCCTGTCGCACACACCAACATGTAATGCATGGAAGGAATCGAAGAAATCGCGACATGGATATTCCCGTTCTCGCACGACACGTTGGCTCGAGAATTGCAGGGAATGCTTTTGAACAAACGTCAAAATTGAACGGAAGATATGCCTGGGATACTCTACATATATCAATCGAACATTAGGCGCCGTGCGAAAGGTTAAATAAAGGTTCCATCGGTTATTATAAAGTTCGAAGTTCATTCCTCTCGAGATGCGATTATCAAGTGTTATTCATTCGACTCGAAATTGAATTATCTGATTTAGAAATAGTACTCAAGTGCTTTAAGCATCTGCGTTTGTCGACTTAAAAAAAAAATAATACTAGTTTTTATTTTTAAATATAATAGAATTTTTTGTTTACAGCAGTAATTAAATATAGATACAACTTTTGCCGATCCGATTCTGTGTTGATGTCCGTTCTTTGTCGCTTATGCTTTAATGTGAGCTATCTATCTCTTGTGTAATTAAAGCGATATTTATTCAGAAAGAAAAATCATCGATATATCCCTCGTCGAGAGATCAAGTTTTGACTCTTCAATTCTATCACTCTTTCTAAGTTACAATTTGTGTATTTTCACTATTTAATTCTATATCTATTTAATTCTAATTTTCATCATTTGATATCTTTTCTTTTGGCATTTAACTTTTGATCGCTCAAAGAAGAAATAGCGAAATATTAAATCAGCTCTCGTTTAACGATTTTATTCCTGAATTAGATATATTTCTTTGTCTTGTTTTCCCTTTTTCTTTTTGTGGCAAAATACGTGAATACGTATCTTCGAAGAAAGAAAAATAAATAAATCTTTCATATCGGGAGAGTGAAGTGTCAAATTGATGGCTCTTTCCAACGAAGAGTGTTTGGGTCCCCTAAATCACATCATGAACAAACTGACAGATCTTCGCACGATAGAATACCGCATATACATGTGTATATATTTATATATATATATATATATATATATATATATATATATATATGTATGTAGCCGGTATACTTTACATATGCTTTTCGACAGGTGGTGATTACAATCGTTGGACCTACACGAACGGATACGTGAACTCGCCGGCATGGCACATGCATTACCGCGTGAACCAGGTGCGTAACGTAATGGTTCACGCAACACCACGCACCCTGACCAATCGATTCTTACCGCTGTACCCACGTTGAGCGGAAAGCCATACACCGCACACTGTTCAGGCTAAGAAAGTACCACGCTACACGTCAATGAGGTTCGCGCAAATAGATGCGCAGCCGCACACACCAGAGGATCGCAAAACGAGATCACTGGAAAAAAAAAAAAAAAAAAAAAGAAAAAGAAAAGAGCGCAAAAAACCGATATCCTGAGCGTACTGAGCTTCTACTCTTCATCTTTTTGCAGCCTCTTCGAATATTACGCTTGCGATCGTTTGATTTTTATGCAGCATTCTCTCGGGGTTGTGATTTTTGCGGGGGGAGGTAGGAAACCATAAATTATGCTTTCTCATGTTGTTACAGTGTAAGATCTGTAAAAATTCTATTGTCAAAAGCAGAAAAATTCGAACTCAATTTTTTTCAAGCGAATGGAATTCATTTCGCGCCTAGACGTTTGCGATTTTTAATATCGAAGTAAACAAAGTGCGAGTCTCGGCAATCATAGTTCTGGACTATTCACTAGTGTTAGAAATTTGGAATAATAGAATATATACGATGACAGAAATATGTAATAACATTATGAAAAATTATTTTCATTAGCGTCTAATGACACATGGGGTGTGCAAATCTTTATATATTAATATTATTAAATATATATATTTGGAAAATATATATTATACTTCCAAATCACTCCGTGTGTATAGAAGCGCTACGAAATTTTATCTTTTTCCCCTTGTCAACTTTGTTTGACACTAGAGGACTTTTAAAGATAGGCACTTTGCCTATGCGTAATAAAACGTGTTGTTCTCTTTCGCGATTTCGTTTTCGCTTAAATTAGACCAATTTGTTATCCGTCTCTTTTCTCTTTGTTAGCATGTTTTTCCGCTTTGTCAATTTCATTCTGTAGCGAGATTTCTTGTTGATTCCCTAGATCTTAGACGCACCTAATTCCTTACACCATGATATTTATTCTGAAGATTCTCGTCACATTGTTCATGATTTTAAAAAAAGAGAGAAATGAAGATGGAGACAATCCGTTGTATAAAAGCTAAATATTGTATCGGTCGGATCTTCATGTATGCACAAAATATCCACAAAATGTTCACAGATCTCAGTACATCCGCACCGCACTTTTTAGATTATTGCAGCTAGATCTTCTAGAAACGCGTTAACGCGTGTCTTAAAAGAATTCCGATGATTTTCCGATATTTTCTGTGAAATATGTTGTGCCGAACGTGTGATAAATATTTTCGATTGTATATATGCGCGATGACTATTAGCCAAATTTGAAAGATTTCATTATTTAATTCTTGTAGTTTCGAGTAACCATCGAAAACATCACCCTCTCTTATTTTTTGCGTTAATCATATTAGCTATGCTATATATATATATATGTATATATATATATAATATAGTCTATTATTGAATCCTGCCTCCCTGCCTAGAGCGTGCGTAGAGATGTGAATTTCACTCATATGAATATATGAAGTTACATTAATCGAACGATCGCGATATGATGGTACTGATGGTACGCTATATATATATATATTTATAAAAAAACAGCTTCCTAAAGATTGGAAGAAATGCGAGGTATCTTGGACGTAGCTTTGTTGAAAAAAAAACAAGAGAGGAACAATCTCATCAAGACGCCAGAAATGTTGTAATAACTTAGCGGTGGAATATTCGCAGATTAATTGCGACGTCTCTCCGCATGCTAAAATCGAGCAATCTCGATCATTTCACACTGCCTCACGTTTAAGCTGTGATAACAAGATACAAAAAAAAAAAAAATAATAATTTATGAATTTCTTTATCTGTTATCTTCAAGACGAGTGGAGAAATAACTAAACGCGATCGTCAAACTCACATCTCTAGTTGCAGCGTGGTACTGAACGTTCCCGCATTTTATTCACCATTACTACACACACACACACACACACACACACACACACACACACACACACACATATAAAATACACAATACACATACTCCACACGCATAAACCACATATACACACACGCGCACGTACACAAATTATATGTACACTTCTACGTCAATTATTAACTATTTAGGAACCTTTGGAACCATTACGTAGCGCCCCTGTCACGAATCACGAACGTATTTTGCCACCTATCACAATATCTCGTCACGTTTAATCCCCGATCAATTGTGTGAAGTCCGTTCTCGGTCACCATAACCACGTTCAAGTATAATTCTTATTCACAGTATCTTTGCAGTATATGTGTATGGACACCGTAAGAGATCGTCCTCGCTTCTACGTCTCTTGTTTCTTCTCAATTTATTCGAGGCTTGTATAATTTTCTTCCAATAGAAGAGGATGCATCTGAGTTAGATATAAACAATTTAAATGTTTCAAACATTATATTATAGTGATATAATATTTCTATTTTCGAAAACTTCAAAAAAGTTACTTCTATTAATGATGAATCTTCACTTGATGAATCTTACTGTTATTGCAATACTCAACAAACATTGAAATTGTTTAAATCTCTCTCAGTATAACAAACATAGGCTTTTCTCTTCTATAATTCTCCCAATAATTCGTTATTCGAATTATCATTGTCAACATTTACTATACTGTTCATGAATTTAGCAATAATGCCTGATGCCTGGGATGAGAAGTTTGTAATTAATGGATATTATCCCGTATTCTCCCTTCATTTTTGCTATGAATTCTGAAGAATCATCCTCCGTGCTTCTCAATATCGTATCTCGATAGTGGTTCAGGGGATCAATATATAAATATAACCCGAGCGTGACAGCCGAACGACTGTTATGTATCGAGTAGTCAATCGCAGAGAACTCGCAGTGGACATATTTTATAAATAGTTGACCCTCTATTGCATCACGTTCGCGCGCTGCAGGCAAAATCTAAATAAATATAATAAAATACATTCGGTTTTATTATAAAAATCTCGTTGACAGACTTTGTAAATGATATAAAAGAGCTGAAAAGAGCTTACCAGCAAATATGCATATTTATTTGTTTTTTTTTTTTATAAATTTGTTAAAATTTATTTTCAAAAATTAACCAGAATCGAGTGTCAAGTATGCAATAGTGGGTTAACGATAATAGTGATTTGTGTTTTGTCGGATTTCGTTCTGATTAAAGGATTTAATGCAACTGCAATGTAATTTTTGAAAAACCAGAGAGAATAATCTTAATATCGAGAGAGAGAGAGAGAGAGAGAGAGAGAGAGAGAGAGAGAGAGAGACTTGTGGCATTTAACTTTCTGTATTTATAAAAAAGGAAAATATACAGTTGCACCGAAGCTTGGAATTTTAATTTTTGTAATTTCGGAACTCGTATTGCATCGCCAGAATATAAACACTTGAGAAGTGAATCTCTGGCGAAAAGTTAATCCAAGCTAATTTTCATAATGTTCAAATTATGTATTGAAATTTAAGACAGAAACAGAGATAAATTTAATAAACTTTTGACCATTTATAACGTAGACGATAAACGAAGAATTTCACATTTTCTTGGCATTGTTTATTCATAAATGTATTAATAAATTAAAAGATACTTTGTATTAACCATTGGAATGATCTAAATTTTGAAAAAAAAAAAAATCGATGGAAAACTTTTTTAAGAAGATAGTGCCAAATATTATATGAAGGGATTCACTACGATCAAAGAGAATGATTGAAAATAACTTTAAGTTTTTCTCTTTTTGCAAAGTTTACTGCATGCAGATATGAATGTACTTAATTATTTAAGTTAAGGATATTGTGTGGTTCGATTTCCACATATTTCAGGATAAATTTGGCCGGTCATAGATTTATAACAACGTTTATGAATAAGCCATTCGTTAGCTGTTCTTACGAAACTCTTTCTACTCTGATTCGGATATTTGTTGAAGATATTTGTCGCGTGTCCAAACGTTATTCGGCTTTAAACTTTATCAAAGGTAAAGCTCGGCTTTTTATATATCAAGTCGATAAGCCATTTTGTCTATACCGTCGCAAATTACAACGTAAGCATTGTGTTCTTACATCTTAATCTTTCGGTGTCAAACGTTTTTATAAGACTGTCGATTGTAATAATGAATACCTGTATGAAATCTCAACAGGGTCACAAAGTGTTAATTTACATCAAGCAGTCTTCTCGTTGAAACTATTGTTTGTCTTCCAGTTTGTATTTCGCTAATTTTGAATGTTTAACTTTTAAATACGCTTCGTCCTTTCTAATGGCTTACCAGACTAGCAATAAAGAAGTCTTTGAGAGAATCACTGATTGGACGGTAATCGTATGTCGTTGTCGTCCCAACGTATCTTCGAGCTCGCTCATCTTCCGTTTCCGGTCTGCAAAGACGACGTTACTCGCGTGTCAACTGACTTTTACTTTGATTTGTGAGCGTTCGAAATATACGACGTATATAGAATGCCCCATTACTATCGGATGTCCTCCCCGGTCATACACACTTCCTTTTTATCTTTACCATTGAATAACTCGATTATGTCTGTTATGGTTTACTTTTCTCTTTAAACTATAATTTATGTCTCTTCATCGTGATGTCAAATTAGTTCGAGATGCGCTGAGAGAGAATAGATTTCGCTGTCCTTTCTCTCTCCCTCAGCGCGGTCTCTTTCCTATTAAAGGATTTAAAAGACAGTCTTCTTAAATTTTATGGATCGTTTTGAAATAGTTCCACGACTTATGCTGCTTCTCTTAGTTCGTCCTCCGACATCTGTAGCCGAAACGGCACTCGGTAGCGGTGGGACATTTTATATACGCGCACACGCACACACGTGTATGTATGCGTAGGTATATATAATTGCAATTGTATAATTAGGCAACCCGATTTAACAGTCGGAAAGAGAAGTGGTGAACAAGATAATTAGAGCAGGATACACATACGTCGAGGTGTCCGTCGTGTCGGCGTAACGCTCCTCCACCCCCCCACTCCCATTTGTAATTTGTGTAACACTTTTTGATCGTTTATCGATATACCGTACTTGTTAACGCTATATATATATATATATATGAAAATAAATATATAAATAAATATATATATATATATACATAAAAAAATATATCTGTTTTACGCGGTGATTCCCCCGGTTGAGATGCGCCGTCTCATCGGTCGGTTCGATATACCGACCGATTGTGTTCGAATACGATATATATCGAGGCACAGCTCGATGGAGGAACGTGGGGAATTACCGGCGTCCGAAGGACGAAGAGCGGTGGTACTCCAAATGTAGGGAATCTATTGTACATTGATTATTGATACATTAATTATGATAACAATAAATTATATACAAAGTCACATGTCGGATCTGCGTCAGTAATTTCAGCAGTTTTTCAAACGAATCTTTCTTTTTCTCTCGTTTTCTCTCTTTTTTTCGTTTTTTCTCCTACCTTCCGCATTTTTCATTGTCCATCCACGTGTGGTCCAGACTGACATTTTAATTTCAGCCCTGACAGAGGCGCGGTTCACATTGCTTTTCGTTTCTCCTCGTTCTGTCTATTTTAGCAGATCGAACATTGAATTTTTCCGTCTTCTCCTTCCTCCCTGATGTGGTCTGTCCTTGTTCTCTTCGGTTTTTTTTTTGTTCTTCATATCGTATCTCTTTATCGCAATGCCGGATTCGTCGCTCGACATGGATGACATTACGTGTGAGTAATCCCCCTAACAATGTCTGTCTTAATTGTGGATATTACGATTTCTTTTTCTTCGTCGTTGTTTCACGATACATTCATTAAAGTGGCACGAATTCTCGCTTAATCTGGATACTCTGTTGCATTTGCATAATCCGTAAACGAATTATTACGTTATACCGTTCATTTGAATGCTATAGAATTTCGGAAGTTATCCAAAAAAAAAAATAAATAAATTCGTGAATACATAATATTTAAAGAACCAAGGTATCTTAATGCCTATTTTATTGCTTGTGTTAATTCTATGAATGTATTTTTTTAATAATGAGAACAATACATCTTTTTTGTTACCAAGAAGTCTACTATCTGGAAAAACCTGGAATTCTAAGGGAATTTTATGAAAATCAGAGAATTTTTTGTTATTTTTTTCTAATATTTTATCTTTATATTATTTAATCGGGAATTTATTAATTGAATTGTTAACATGGACCATCCACTCTAAACATCAAAGCACATTAATTTTACGGTTAATTCAATATTCGGTATTAAAGACAACAATTTCGTACAGTTTTATTTAATCAAGACATATTTATTTTAATAGTTATTTATAATTAAATTTTGTACCGATACGCATCATAAGTTTAAAAATAAAATTAAAAAATTTTATGTAATATAAAATATTTATTTTTTAGAGTTTTTTTTTATAATTTCTTTTAAAATTTTTCAAAGTTAATTATTGAAACTCGAGTGATTCTTATAACTTAACTTTTATGCGTGAAAAATATTAAAAATTTTGCACAATAAATATATATTTACTTGTAAGATACATTAAAAAATACATTTCGTTTCATCTATCTAGAATTTTTTTTAACAAATTGCCTTTAAAATCAGGAAATTCTCAGGGAATTCTTTTTTCAGATTTGAATAGGCACCCCGGTTACAAAATGCATAATAAAACGCTCTCGTAAGCCTTTTGTTTCGGAATCAAGGACGAAAATATCAAAATATAATTGGAATCATACGTGACTTCACCGTTGTATAAACGATGTATAATGCAGCTGTTAATTATCGCGCTCAAAGGCCAAAGGAATATGTTTTCAAGACATCAAAGATTCATGCAAATGCGTCAGCGATTCATGCAAATGCGTCAGCGATTCGTATTTGAATGATCTTTATATCATTACGACGCGTTATACAAGCGAAGTAGCTTATTCCTAATTGTACCATTTATAATACACTCTTTTGTTGATTGTTCTCATTACGTTCTGCGACTTTCTCTGATGGAGGAAGTCGAGTTCGATCGCTGCTGAAGAATTTCCGTTCGTCCATTGCTAATGTCACGCGACCTCAAATCACGTTGCTTATTTCCGCATGCGATTTACGTCAATGGAATAATATAGAAGATTGTTGTACATTATGGATTTTTAGCATTAACTTTATCCGGCTTCTAATCGCCATTTTATCACTTGCTTATTTACTGAAACATGGATTTTATAGACGTGCTTGAGCATGAATTTTCATGAGAATGAAAGGCACACACTGGCTTTGATGAATGTCTTATTTATTTACAGAAATAATTTACTCGACATTATTTGCGCTCACGTCATTATTCTTGCATCATGATCTGCGCAAAGAGGGTCGATCTTATTTTTTTTCTTTCATTCTTATTAGAAGTACTGCACGTATTCCATTATGTGCTTTTATTTCAAATGCTTTTACTTACTCGCCTCATAATGCCATTACAATGATTGTTGCTGATAATAAGAAAACTTTTAGAGCAGAAGTTACGATATTAGGACTTTAATGTTACTGGACAAAAAACAATTAATTCTTATAGTTATAAATTTCCTGATATTTAATAATACATCGAGAATTGTCTTTTCCGTGCATGTAGACTTATACGAAAAGTAGTATAAATTTTATAGATACTTGTCACAGATATACCATCGTCATTCGTCGAAACTTTCCCAAGAACTTTGTGTCGCATTTGAATAAGCCATCAATATCTGTTTTCGAATCCTGTGAAAGATTTACAATAAAAGAAAAAAAAAACGAATATAAATAGTGCACTACAGCATGCGTGCATTACATATATCAGGTTTTACATCTCAGATATTTCATCGACACACTTGTTTATCTCTTTATTTTTAGTTCTCTCACATTTTCTTATATTTAGCGAAATTTTTATTTTTGGTTTTTCTTTTTTTTCGAAATTGCCTAACTGTTATTTATTTGCAGATGTCCTAGCCGAAAAGCAGGAGATATCTAATCAACGGGAGAACAATAATTCTGTATATGCCGCTGAGAAATCACCAGATAAACGAACGACAAACGGCGGGATCGAAGTGAACAATGCGAGCGTCGTAAATTCGCCGGATCTCAGCCCAGTAAAAAATATACGAAACGGGGAAGCGGAGGAGGCGGAGGTTAAAAAAATGAAGGTTTGTAGATTAAAAACTAATTATTGCCATATTATTTTCATTGCATATTTCCTAAGAGATTAATAATAAAGAGTTAATAATAAAGAGTACTTTTTTGTTCAGAGATGGCCAACCGATAAAGCTTATTACATAGCCAAGGAGCTCCTGATGACAGAACGAACTTACAAAAAGGACCTGGATGTTATTAACGTGGTAAGTAAAGTTTTTACACTTTGTTTATTTGTTGTTGAAATGTGTCAGTTAAAACAAGTCTAATTTGAAAGCTGAAGAGAACTCATAAATTTTTAAACGAAATTTTTAAACGAACATTGATATAAGTCGGGAGAAATCATGCCTATTTACGGTAAGTAGGAACTTAGGTGCTAAATTTCTACATAAAAGAAATTCAAATTATTATGTCACCAGCCATGAGCAGAATTACAATGTAGTTTATCATATCCTTATTATTTATCTAAATATTGCGAAATATTATTATAGTCTCAGTGATTGAATGGATATGATGTCTGCCTGAAGAGCAGATTCGATCCCTGACTAGGATGATATTTTTTGCAATATATATTTTCTGTGGAGGGAGGGAATAAAAGAGATTTTTAATCGATATCTTAATTTGATTATTGAGTTATTGTAAAACTGCTACTTTATAATTCTGCTCGTGGCTGGGTGACATAATTATTTGAATTTATTTCATATAGAAATCTAACACCTATGATCCTGCTTGCTAGGAATAGGAACGAGAATGATTTCTCTTAGTTATTATTTATTAATATAAATTTTTAATTCTGACTTAAAACATGTCAGTTAAAACAAATTCAGTTTAGAACATGATATAATGAGAAAAAGAAGATTTGCAAATTCTAAATTGTAACTCATATTTATATGCAGTGGTTCCGAGAGGAAGTTTCTAGGGAAGCGGCATTAGAAGGGGAGTCAGTAATCTCTTTAATCGAGCTACTCGCCGATGTACATGGGCCTTGCCTTCAAGAAATGGAGGCACGACTTGCACGCTGGGAGAGCAATGCTCGTCACAATATTGGTGACTTTCTATACAATACACTTTTGAATATCCTGCCTCTCTACGACCAATACTTGGAAAATTTAATCCCGGTATTGGAGAAAATGGAATATTCTATGCGAACGTCGCGACGCTTCGATCAACTCTGTCGTGATTTTGAGTCACAGAAGCATTGCTACCTGCCATTAACATCATTCCTTTTGAAACCTCTGCAACGGTTATTGCACTATAACAGTATTATTGACAGTGAGTGGTATTGATATTGATTATCGGATTTGTAACATGTACGATAATTTTATAATATACGATAATTTTTAATTTTTCAAAATGACTTTTAGGACTATTGGATCATTATCCAAAGGATCATACCGATTTTGAGGATTGTTTGGCAGCAAGAGACAGACTCGGCGAGACGTTGCTCGAGGGACTTACTATTATAAATCAAGCGGTAAGAAAATTTGAAAATTTGAGAATTTGAAAGTTAAAATGAAGGAATCTATTTATCACGGAATTATCATAGAATGCAATATTTTTATACGATTTTTGATATAAAGTTATGTCAAGTTTCAATTTTTTTCTGATTTGTCTTTCACTATTGTAGGAAAACTTGGTGCAATTATGTGAAATGCAAAGAGATATTACTGGTTTTGATAATCTAGCGCAAGAAGGTCGAAGATTTATTAGACAGGGATGCTTGCAAAAATACAGCCGTAAAGGTTTCCAACAACGTATGTTCTTTTTGGTAAGTTTCTTACGAATTAACATGTCTACTCAAAGACTTTTATATGTTTTACTATACATTACAATACAATTTTTATTATTAAATTCTATATTGATAAAATATTGTATAATATGATTAAAAATAAAAGTTATTAATTATTGATACTATTTATTTTAAATTGTTAGCTATTTGTCATTTAAATTGTTATTAATGGACATTTATTTCTTTACAAGCACTTTATAAAACTTTGAACATTCGGCGATTATCATAGTAATTAATGTGTTAATACAATGATAATTAAATTAATATATTTTCATTTACTTTCATAGTTCTCAGATGTATTACTGTATACATTCCGTACGCAACAACCAATGCAATGTTTCCGTGTACATGGTCAATTACCATTGAAAGGAATGAAGATTCAAGACGCAGATAATAAGACTGGAACGGATTTTGCATTTATTATTGATGGACAAGGAAATCAGTAAGTATATTTATATTTAAAATATCAAATTATAGTTAAAATAATGAAATGAAATAATACATTACAATGAGATATTTAAGTTCCATTAAAAGGTCGTTTTGTTATTGAGAAGTCAACGAGCTAAACTGATTTTATTGGAGCACGTGTTGTATTAATATGTTCTAGTCAATCTGACAATCTTTCCTCCTTTAGTACTATTGTAACTTCACAATATGAATTAAATATTGAAATAAACATATTTAAAAGGAAAGCAATTATATTTTATATAAATAATATTTTAATATTATAAATATTTTTATTTATATATTTATTTATATATTTATATATTTCAGTGCTATTTTAATATTATAAATATTTTTATTATATATTTTAGTGCTATTTTATTAAAGTTAAAAACGTGAGAGAAACAAAAAGATATAAAATTTATATTATTTTGTAGGTCACTGACAGTTGCCGCAAGCAACGAAGAAGAGAAAGAGAGGTGGATGGAAGATTTAAATATGGCAATAACACAAGTCGATGCATCAGATGCGAAAATGCCATATTTAAGTCTAAAGTCTTGCAGTAAGTAAAAAATTAAAAGAGTTCTGTATTGAATGAAAGAAAAATTTCTTCTAAATTTGTCCTTTGTACTGCTTTTTTATAAAAGTTTTAGGTTCCGCTGACGAAATGGGAGATGGGATAGGATTAGAAGTAGATCGAACTTGTGGAGGTGCAAAGGCATCGCAACGCAGCAATACTACTATTCATGTTTGTTGGCATCGTAATACAAGTATTAGTTACAGTGATCAACTACGAGCATTTCAAGTATGTAAAAGTTTCGAATAATATTATTATAGTGTTTTGGAATATTTTGATCTATTATGTTAGACTTGGATGTAAAAACTAATGATTTTTTTTATTATGTATTATTTTAGAACCAGCTTAGTGGATTTCTTTTACGGAAATTTAAGAACAGCAATGGTTGGCAAAAGCTTTGGGTTGTATTTACAAATTTCTGTTTATTTTTCTACAAATCTCATCAAGATGACTTTCCATTAGCTAGTTTACCATTACTAGGATATACTGTTTCTACGCCGTCGGAAAAAGATGGGATCAATAAAGATTTTGTATTCAAGTTACAATTTAAAAGTCATGTATACTTCTTCCGAGCAGAAAGCGATTATACTTTTGGAAGGTAAATATGTAAAATATTTTTGTAATTCTAAAAAACTAAGAATTATGAAAAATACAATAATAAATATTTTTTAGGTGGATTGAAGTTATTCGGAGTGCTACTCAACAGAGCCACATGTCCGCTAGCATAAATGGAAAAGAAGAATACTAAAAGTAAATCTACATTTATATAATTAATAAAATAATTGTTAAGAAATTTATCTATTATGGAATCATACTGTGAGGTATGTTTTGGCATGTTTTATAACGAGAAAGTCTAAATCTTTGGCCTTATGCATGAAATAAAAAAAAAAGTCATTATTGGTATCTTGGATCTTGCGTCTAACGAAAATTATTTTATTTATATATTTTTCTGGAAGAATAATTTATGTTTAATTACACATTTTTTATTCTTAAACTATTTTATTAGTAACATATTATATAGTAATAGTAATATATTGTAGACATTTATTGAAAACTGAAATGTTAATCTGACTTTGGAGTATTGTGTCTTTAGACTTAAGTTATTCTTTCAGAATATATTCCGTAATTTTGAAGAAATAACATAAATATAAATGGTAATATGTATATTTAAAAAAATATAATGTAAAAATAGTAAAGTAAAAAATATAAAAGTTTTTTAGAAACAAAAATATAAAGAGAAATTTTAATCTTTATTTTTAATTTAGAATTTTTTATATATAATTTATGCTTTTAATATAAACTTAATAGACATTAAATATATATGAATGGGAGAGTGATAAGAATCTCAACATTATGTCACAAATTTATGGAAAATGTTATTCATAAGAAAGAGAAAGAAAGAGAATTTTATATATTCATATTTAAGTATAAAAATATGTAAATATGATGTTTGCACCTGTACTCATATTTACGTTTAATAGCTTTTTTAACAAAACTTTTTTATATCTGTTTTATAAGTGATAATCGTGGACGATTTGCAATCGTTAATAGCAATATTATATAATATATTTTTAGATATTTCCTTTCAAGGACAAATATCTTGTTCATTTTAATTTACTGATACATAATTGATTGCTATTGTACGATTATTATCTGTATAAAATAGATATAAATGTAAGATTAGAATTACATCTAAATATTATATTAATAATACATTTTTGAGACACATTTTGTTGTAATATAAGCAATGACTCAATAATAGTAAAAAAGTTATACATATTAGTATTAATATTGGACCAATTTTATAATCAAATTTGTTTATGATTATTATTATCTTCAAAGAGGACAATAATTATGTTAATGTTTTTTCTTTTATGTAATCTAATTCATATGAGCAAAATGTATAACATAAATGTTTATATTATAGATCAGAGAATGTTTACGTCATAAGTCATAGATTTAAGAAGATGCTTATGATTTTACAAGTTTTTATAAATTTAGTAAATGGTGCCATCGCGCTTTGTAGAACTAATAATGTATAGTAAAGTTAACATGCATAAATTTATCAACAAAAAGAGACTGGAAGGAATTTCTTTATAAGATGGCAATATATATATATATATATATATATATATATATACACACACACACACACACGCTCTATGATAATATATTTTTACTATTTCTATTTAACTGACAGAATTTATAACTTCTAAGCTATATCCCCGCCTAAAAATAAATCAAAAAAATAAGTAATTATTAAGTTAATTGGTAAGCACTTTGGTAACATTTTAATTATTATATATTTAGGCTACATGAACATTTAAAAGACGTCATGAGAATATGTTGATTTATTGAAATGTTTTTTTTTATTAGTAAAAAAAAATTAAAAATATTACATTTTTTGGATTTTTGTGTTGTTTGTGAAGATTGTTTGTTATATATTTAGATTATAATATATGACATCAAAAGAAAAAGAAGAAAAAGAACTAGTTATATATACATTCGTAAATTGCTTGATTGAAAATTCATGAATAAAATATAAAAGCTTAACTAATTCATTGAAAATATCTGTGTAGAAGTTTGTTTAATGTAAATTATAGATTTCTGTTAGAAATAGACTTCAATTTTGTTTCGTAAAATATCTGATATGCAATGCTTTCTGAATGTTCAACCACGCAACAAATATATATCTTCAAGTAAAAATAACTTGAGTATTAGAATAATAATAATAGTAATAATAATAATAATAGTATACTAAAGATTTAGTTACTTGCCTTATGTTAAACACAAAAGGTGCAGCCCCAGAAGAACAGTCTTAGCATGTAGTATATTTACAATAAGAAGTTAATCATTATTAATTTAGATACAGCAATAATAAAAATAGGACAAATCAAAATACATTGTATTCTAATCAGACTAAAGTGCATGAATATTAAATTCAGATTAAACAACTGGCATGAGAACATAGGTTATATAAGTAGCATTTGCCATAACGGATCTCTGTGTAGCATTCTACATTTCCTTCTAAAAACTTAATCAATTACTTCATAATTTAATCCATCAATCTCCGATATCAAAATAGCGTAAAATCCATCTGCGTAAAATAAAATCTCCGAACAATTTAAGAAAATTCTTAAGAATATAAATGAGATAATTCTATTTGTTTGTTATATAATAAAAGAACATCGTAAAAGCTTTTTTCACACAATTTAGCAAATTTCCACGTGAACTTTATTCGTTGTACAAAGAGCATATTAAGACAGAATTCACATTCAATTCTATATTTGTTTTAATATTGTTTCATCAACAATAGCATCAATGATCCTTTCCTTTAAATTATCTCCTCAGATTATTCTAGTCTTCTAAACGATATCTTTAATAGGAGTGATATTGAAAGAAATTGATAATCATGGAATTGATTCTTTTTTCAATCTAGGTTAAAAATATTTTTCTGGAGAAAACAGTTTATTCCTATTGATGTGTCATTTTGCAATTGAATATTTGTATTAAAAATTATTAAATTGTTCAGAGATTGTCTATGTACTCCGTCTTTCAATTACATATCATATATTTCAAATATCTTTTTTAAATTATTTCTTGCTGTTAAGATAAACAAGCGAAATAACAAGAAATGTCATAATTATGTATTATCATCACGTTTTACTGCAATAAACATATATTAATGCAATTGCGCTTACATTTTTTTTTTTACAATAATAGCTATTTTCTAGAAACGTCGAAAAGAGAAAAATTATGAAGCTACTAAATGGATCGGTCATTTTCTAATTTTATATATATACTGCAACGTCGCAAAATCTTTTGTCGAAGCAATTCCTCGATAGTTTTTATTTAATTGCATTTAAAACGTATTTGGCATATAGACAAAGTAATATTTTCGAAGGCTTTTTATATAATCCATTGTGCTATTATGATTCCGTGTTGACAAATCATTAGGAAGAAAAAAGCAAGTCAATAATTACTTTCAATATAATGCCACAGCAGAATTTTGTTTGTGATATTTTTTGTTTCTTGTCTAAAGTGAATGAAATAAAAAATTCCGGTTTTTCCGTATAGTTACTGGTTTCACATTATATAACAATATTCGATCGATTTGACAGATATGCCTCGCTGTAGGCAGCAATTCGAAAATCATCGAATAATCTAAAAACTATCCTATCGATGTTCGTTTACAAGAAAAATATTAGAAAAAGATAAAAAGAAAAACTTAGAAAAATAAATAGATAAATGGACGATATACAACTTATATATAATTCAATTAATTAAATTAATTCAATTTAAATAGGCCAATGCGCAAAATCATCCTTAAATTAAAACCTCAAGAGACTTAGAAAATAAAAAAAATTATCGGTGAATTGCCAAAATTATTGAAAGGCATAGTAGATAACGATCATTTTTGCTAAGAAAAAAGAAATAACTAAAAAAATAACCGCGACTATCAAAGGATATCATGATTCCGAATATTCTATATTAAAATAATAAATTAAAATAAAAGGTTGGACTGTCGAGAGAAGTAATTATCATGTTTCTTTACGTTGATTCGCGAAAAGCGGTCTCTCTGTGCGGTACTTGCAATGAAGAAAAAAATCTTAATAATCCCACTTGTGTTTATCTTCATGAGTAGCTTCATGATCGAAAATACACAACGGCAGCGGCGTCGCGCCGCTCGTAAATCGTACGTATGCGTCAATCGTGAGAAAAAAGTCGCTTGTAATGTATGCTAAAACGTTTCTGGCCCATTCTACGAGCCAGTAATGAACTTAATGAGTTTCGTAAGTATGCTTTTTTTTTATGATTGCAATCTCACAGCAAATGTGGAGAATCGCCGAGCGGTTTTAATAAGCTGTTCACGTATTCATGAATAACCATTGAAACTTGATATGCGGGAGGTCGAAATACATACAGCTAAATAAAAAGATGATCTTCCTCATAAAAAGAAGATCATCTGTCTCCTATGAACTCTCATAAAATGAATCAATGACAAAAATGTTTTCTTCGTCCCATTATCGCAGGGGAAATCAAGTCTGTAAGTATTAAAAATATTGGACAACGGCGTATTTTCTTTTTATTTGTAAATTTTGTTATTAATTAAGCGAACATTGTTACGTTTTCATTGATTTTCATTGATTGTAGTACAATTATTTTCATAATAATTCGAGCTTCAGCAGAAGTACATGTGTTTCGTAATTAACAAAGTAAAGTCAAACATTTATAATTAGCAAAAAAAAAAAAACTTTTCTTATATATAAAAGGAAATTTGTAAAAAACATATATTTTTCTAAATACGCAGAAATGAATAAAAAAATACATCAGGAACTCCAGATAATAATAAATTCAAATAATTCATTCTAATTCAATGCAGCATTTTATTCGCGCAGTTCTATAATCGTAATTAGAAAAGGGCATACAAATCACTTGTTTCTAAAGATTATACACTTAAATATGAATAATGCGAGATGTTATCCGTAATTATTCGCTACAAATACAAAAAAATACTGAGAACTCAATGTAGTTACTACTGACGTGTGTCGATAATCTACAATCGCTTATAATAACCAACATATCTATTTTTATTCGTTTTTCTAGTGTTCACGTATTCGTTCAAATTAATTTTTTTTACCGGAAATCGAAAAACCACCAAGAATCGGTATTTATGTAAACCTTGGAAAAAAAAATGCGTGGAATTTCCACAGCTGTTTGATTTATGGGACAAAACGGTGAACGGTACTCGGTAATTGAAATCAGGGAATATACTTATTTATAATCAGTATAAGGATCAGTATTTGATATCTATTATCCTATTTTCTCAATACATGATACAGCAGCCTTGGAAAAAAATTTTATACTAATATTGATTTATTGCATTTATTGTATTTAAATTTGTTTAATAATACAGACTAACTGTCTTATTATTCTTTACATTTATTAGCACGTCTTATTATTCTTTTACGTAAAATCATTTTTTTTATATTTATATTTTTAACTTACAAAAATACTAAAAAGAATATCTTCTTAAGAATATAATTAAAAATATTATTTAGTTTTAAGATGTAGTTAAATATATTTTATTTTCTATATTGCAAGCATACAATTCCGGATTTCTTCATCATTTATTATAGAAATTTAATTTATTAGTTTAAGCAAAAATATCGAAAATTTGATAAACTTGAAAAAAATTACAATTGTTTTATACTAAATATTAAATTAACAATTTGCAGATAATATTTACAGCTAACAATGTTTTAATTCCTTTATTAATGTCTGTGAATTAGCATCCATTAAAACATAAATTAACAAAGCACACAATATAATAAACATAACATATAATAAACAATATAATTATTTATAGATCTTAAACTTGAATTCTTGATAAAAACACTAATTCGTGAAATTAGCGGTAAATCTATGTTCACGGATCTCATTATCTGTTAATCAGTAATTATCGATTGACGAATGAAATATTTATATCCAACGATATTGGAGAATAAAAAAATATACTTTCAAGATAATTATTTATCTGTTTTTAATGACAGTTTCTGAGATTTGAGAAAAACAACAGATGATGATTTATGAATTTATAAATCTATACATTCTATATTCTATAAATGTGACACTTCTATTGATTACGTATACATTATTTTTACACCCAGAACCTGTACACATTACGTATACATTATTTTTACACACAGAAAGATTGTATACACGAGATTGATTGTATTAAAGCTATTGTTTTCCATTCGAAGAAATAAATAAAGAATTTATAATTATATATTTCAAGAATCTTTTATAATGATCTTTGAAAATGATTTATTTTGCATAATTTTTTTATCTTACTTGTACTACATGTAAATTTATGTTAAATACATAAATCAATTGAATTAATATTTAAAGTAAATAATGGAAAGTAAATAATCAAAGTTTTCATAGATTATTTTGATATAAACAATGATTTTTAATTAAAAGAATGATTGTGAGATTAAATCATTAAATAAATATCAGTTTTCCTATGTCATTCACTCTACGCTGAGTATGCGAATTATAAATCATTGCGTCAAGAAAACATCAAAAAATTGCCAATGACAGAAGCCACAGAACTCTCTCTTAATATTATGCGTCATATTAATCTTTAAGTCGATTGGAGGATTGTACTTCCCCGTTTAATTTAATTGCGATAATATCAAATTGTAGAAATAATGTTCGTGTAGTTCTTGGAAAATAATAATCTTTCTTTTTTTAAAACAGTTTATATTTTAATTAAATATCATATTTTCTTCATTCAAGATTAAGTAAGTGGCTATTTCATTAATCAGTTGATGTTTATAATACTTTATACAAATCAAATGAAAAGATTTAATAAAAATTCGAATAAAGACAGATTAATTAAGAAAGAAGATTTGCGGTTCTAATAAAATGCATTTTAACATAAGTAATAGATGTGTTGTATCTATCATGGACGGAGACAAAAAGTAAGTTTTATATTTAATATTTTTCTTATAATTTAATTTACATAGTGTATTTTGTAACACACTTTTCGTAGAATATACGTTTCGTCGAACCACATACACATACACATTATGCGTGATTTAAAGATAAATCTAAATAAAACCGCAACCCATCTTATTATTTCTAATGTACACATTGATTGGCATTTAAATATTAAAAATGCAAATCAATAATTTTTAATGTTTTATTTTTATCTCATAACTTATGAAAAATACCAATTATAGTTTCTATTGTTAACTTTATATTATGGATGTTTTATATTGGATCTAAGACGGATTATTTTACATATTTACATTTTACATTTATTTTATTCCTAAACCATATAAAATATGCTATATATTATGCAAATATTATGTGCAATAATTTATTGCGACTAAAAGTCTAGATATATCTCAAGAAATAGATTGCGGTAATCTATGAAATTAACTATTTTTTCTATGGCTTTATTGCATCGCAGTCTTTTTCAAGGATCTAATCTTAATATTTATTAATGATATGTATCCTTTATATTGTATCAGTTTATACATTTTTTAATGAATATGAATTTATAAATCTTAATAAATTAACTTAATATCAGTTATAAACAAGTAATACTAGAAATATTAAGTTTTTAATTTTCTTTTTAATTTTACTGAATCATGTTTTCCTTAAATTGATAATTACATTTGCATAAATGATTACATATAACTTTTACAAAATGAAAAAAAAAAGAAATATTTTTAAACAAGTAAAACATAACTACAGATTTAATAATCTTACTTTTAAAGAGATATTTATATTCTCTAATATTTATTACGCTTTAAAACACATAATTATTTGTCTCTCAAATTAAGAAATTTAAAATAATAAAAATAATATTTATTAACTAAATTATATTTTTTATAACATTCTAATGTTTAAAAATTTTTTTGAGGTTTATTTCTTTATAGAATAATTTGTGAAAATCATTACTATTGATAATGTGAATATATGTCTTATTTTGTATTAACGATTGGCACAGATGATAAATCTGTAAAATGACATTGAGATTTATTAGACAAATCCGCTGGAGGCTGCGAATGACCTTCCCGTAAAATATTTTGCATTATCAACTTAGATGTATCAGTAGCTATTTGAACTGATAATTATTAAACCATGACAATGTCAATGATCAAATATATATTTAATACTTAGCATATCATATTTATAACAGTAATAAATTATGATAGCAGTTTACTTTATTAAATAAGAGAAAGTGTCTTTGCTATATGACTCTCTTAACTAACACATAGTGTCTTTATTGTTGACTATGACTTTCTTAGTTAACATATTGTGATTAAATTTCCTGTTCCGACAACATATATTGCTTACATATATTGCTTGGCCTTCTAGAGACTCGTTCATCGTTTCACTTCGTATAATAAATATTTTTTCTCTATAAATAATCAAATGAAAAATTCCTGTATTTCTCATATTTCTTTGAAAAGAGATGTAACTTGTGTGATGCTGGCTATTGTTTTATAAACTCAACTCATTCTCAAGAAAATTTTATTCGAATATATTTAGCTTCTTTTTTATAAAATTTAATTTACTTTGACTAATTTAACTTTTAAAAAAATTACAGTCTATTGTGTCCAAATCTTTTTAAAGGCAAATTTCGCTTATATTGTTTTGTGTTTTATAACAGTAAAAAGTGTCGATATTCAATAAAATATAAGCCAAAAGATAAACAATAACAAGATAGAATGACAGGCCCGGATGGATTTCCAATCAGAATAATACGTCTATCATCGAGATTACCTTAGCCTTGGTCCGACGTATTTTTTGCTCTTCTCGTTTCTCAATCCAATCTGTGATCCTCAGTGAAGCAACCGGTGTTTTAGGAAGGAATAAGCGGCTAAAGTGGGAGACAAGATATAAAGACTTGGTAACTGCCGCTGATCGGGATAGAAGTCAGATATCGTCATGTGGCAGTATCGGGCGATCGGCCTTTTGGCCTTATTACTTGCAACATGTATCCAAGCACGAGGTAAATTACTTCCATCTTCTAACATCACTTTGTCATCATCATTAACACCGTTCAATATGCTTCGCTTCCATTATCTTTGTTATCTGAATATATCTATTATAAAAAAGAAGAAATTTGTTAGAAATATATAAAAGAAAATTTCAATAATTTGAATGACATTTTTTATTTTAATATATAATTTTATATTAATATATATATATGTAATACATGTACTTAATATTGTATTATACATAAACAAAAGTAAAAAATAAAAAATCTTAAAAAATAAAATAATAAAATAATGAAATGATACAATATATACATTATGTTCATTAAATAAAAGCACAAAATATCAGTCTGTGTTTCCAAGATTTTACTATTAGTAAAAAATTAGCGATAATTTTCTTGTGACGTAATATTCATAAATATGTATAAATGCGCGTCTTCTTTTTTATTTAAGATTAGCCTCGTAGTTTTATCCTTTTCGAGTTCAAAGTACTCATAAAAATATAAAGTATTCCCTAGTTTTATATTTTTTATTTATTAAGAAACTTGATAATGAATTTTTGCTACAAATATGAAAATTTGTTATAGTTGCATATAGATAATTGATGTTTATAGATACTTGAACTCTGATCCGAGATAATCGAGTATTTCGTTTAATTTCTAATGAGCATTAAAGCTGTTATGCATTTTTGTTTCATATGAAGAAGAAAAATTCATAAAAAATATGACTATTTCTTATATAACATAAGAGTGAATTTCTCATGTAACATAAAAAGAGTTGTAGTTTATTTAATATTATTCTTTTGTAGTGATTTTATTTTAAATTAAATTTAAGTTGATAATACGAAAACAATCTTTTTTGTTGCAGAAGTCGAATTATTGCGTTCAAAGCGTTACAGCGGAGGTTCATTCGCTTCCAGTAGTGCCAGTAGTTCAGCTAGCGCAAGTTCACTTGGCGGTGGCAGCAGTTTTTCCAAATCCAATTCACAAGCTGTCGGTAGTGCTTCGGCGGGTGCACAATCTTCAGCTCTGTCAAGTGGCGGTGGATACGGAGGCGGTGGCTTTGGTAGTCAAGGAGGTGGTTTTGGAAGTGGTGAACACGGTGGCGGCGGTTTCGGAGGGGGTGGACACCATGGCGGCGGTCAAGGAGGTGGTTTCGGAGGCGGCGGTCAAGGAGGTGGCTTCGGAGGCGGTGGACACGGTGGCGGCGGTCAAGGAGGTGGTTTCGGAGGCGGTGGACATGGTGGCGGTCAAGGAGGTGGTTTCGGAGGTGGACTCGGAGGTAGTACTGGTCATGGTGGAATAGGCGGTGGCCACGGTGGACTCGGAAGTGGCGGTGGACTCGGAAGTGGCGGTGGACTCGGAAGTGGCGGTGGACTCGGAAGTGGTGGTGGCCACGGTGGACTAGGAAGTGGAGGTGGACATGGTGGATATGGAGGCGGCAGTGGTGGATATGGAGGGGGTGGTTTTGGCGGTGGCCACGGAAGCGGCGGTGGCCACGGAGGCGGCGGTGGATTCGGTAATTAATTTTTCATTTTCATCAATTTTGAACAATTAAATCAAAGATAATTTGTTTTCTTTCTATACTTTTTTAAATATTTAATTCATAGCAGTATATAATTTTTTTATAGGACATGGAACCAACGGAGGCTTTGGTGGTAGTAAGTTCAAAATGAAAGCATTTGTTCTAATATACAAGAATTTGATATATAGAAAATATAGATATATATGCACGTCATATATAGAATATTCAAAAAAGCTATTCAGCTGTTTATATGGTAGATAGTATACACCATACTGAGTAAAAAAATATATTTGGCATCTTTCTCTTATAGAATTGCGAACTCAAAAATTTTAGATCTCTGTTGAATTATTTTGATAAGCACACTAAATTCGATCACGTAATTCTTCTAAGTCAAAAACGGTTTCGACCTATGTTCTAAGATTTTTTTACTCAGTATGGTGTGTATTATCTATCACATAAATGCTAAACGGTTTTTTTTTTAACATCCTGTATAATTAAAAGTCAATATTTAACAATAATGTAAATTTATACATACATATATATGTATATATGTATATATGTATATAATATACATATTATATACATATTATATACATTATATACATATTATATACATATTATATGCATATTACATACATATATACATATATATGTATGTATAAATTTACATTATTATTAAATATTGACTTTTAATTATACAGGATATTAAAAAAAAAAACCATTTAGCATTTATGTGATAGATAATACATACCATATATATTGTTTATATATATATATATATATATATATATATATGTGTTTTTTTGCATGCTAATAGATTTTAACACAGCAGCATATTGCAAAAATATATTACATTGAAAAATTTATACAGCTGAAAATAACATAGAAGCAGTTATAATCAATTAAATAGTCATGCGTAATCAATTAGAATTTATTAATTCTTCTCATATAAATATATAAATGCTAAATAACAAGATAATTTTAAACCATGCGCTTAATTTAAAACAAAATGCTTTTGCTTTTATCTCTGGTTTCAATAATAATAACTATTTTTTTATAATTTAATAGACATCTCAACATAGAGCTTTTATACAACGTGCATTTTTAGGTCACAGTGGTGGTAGTAGTGGAGTTAGTAAAGTTAGTGGAGGTGAGTCTGGTGCTGGCGGCTACGGCGGAGTTAGCGCCGGTGCTGGCAGTTATGGTGGAAGTGGAGGTCATGGTAATGGTATTGGTGGTGGTGGTGGTGGTAGTGGTAGTGATAGTGATGGTGGTTATGGCGGAAGTGGTGGTGGCACCGGAGGTTACGGAGGACATGGTCATGGCACCGGTTATGGCGGTGGTCGTAAGTAAACGTTAAAAAATACGAAATGATTTGCTGTTAGAATCTATATTATTATCTATATAGAATCTATATTAAATATGTATAATTATTAATATCATTAGTTAAAATTTATTTAATCAAAATAGGATATATGCTACATTTTATATGTTTAATACATTTCTTTTAATGTCTTGTCCAAAATATAAAAAATTTTGATTATTTTATTTTTTACGCGTCCGTATTTTTTGGGGTCTTGAAATAATTCTATATATAAACTTGATAACACGTACACAGATAGCGGCGGTTTTGGAGGAAGTACTTCTGGCGGATATGGTGGACATAGTGGAGGCTTAGGCGGTGGACATGGAGGAGGTTTAGGCGGTGGACATGGAGGAGGCCTAGGCGGTGGACATGGAGGAGGCCTAGGCGGTGGACATGGAGGAGGCCTAGGCGGTGGACATGGAGGAGGCCTAGGCGATGGACATGGAGGAGGCCTAGGCGGTGGACATAGCGGTTTAAGTGGTGGATATGGTGGAGCAGGAGGATTAAGTGGTGGTGGATATGGTGGAGCAGGAGGATTAAGTGGTGGTGGACATGGAGGTGGCTTAGGTGGCGGACATAGTGGAGGAGGTCTAGGAGGTACTTTAAATAAAATTTTTTTTTTAAAAGAGATTCAGACAATATTAATTAATAAAGATAGATTTAAATATATCTCTATTTTATCTCATGACAGGTGGATGTGCTACTGGAGGATGTGGTGGTGCTAGTGCAAATGCAAATGCCCAAGCTAGTGCAAGTGCAAATGCTGGTTCTGGAGGATATGGAGGTCATGCAGGTCTTGGAAGTCACGGCCCAGTAGAGTATGTACTATTAAATATATTTGTATGTTCAAAAGTTAAAAAGTACTTTAATAATTTAATCTTAATCGTCTGTATAAGACGATTTATATTGTCTCTATATTTTCTCTATATTATTCTCTCTATATTATTTGAAAAAAAGAAGAAAATTAATTTCAAATTTAATACTCTATTGTTGAAATTATTAACTTGGATTTAAAATATCAAGAAAGAAAAAAGTATGATTCAGCAATCGAGTAATACATCAGATTTTTGCGGTGAATCAATCCGTGAAGTTTTTCTAACAGAGTAGATTTCAAGGTGAACAAGTTCTGAATGTTTCCATAATTCCCGTTCGTCATACAATCGATAATACGCAAATTATGGCTGATTATGGAAATTAGCGAAACATGGTAATATAATGAACAAATATACCTTGATGAGACATAAGTCGACAAAAAAAACCTAAATAATAAACGCTAATTACAGCTTTTCAACATTTTATATGTTCTGGATAAAGTTTTCAATTTTAGAAAGATTACTTGAATAATTTAAAAAAAAAAGGGCTGTTTAGTTTTGTAATTGTAATATTATTGTGATTAATAGACTGAGTAATGAGCATTAAAAAAAGAAACATGTCTATAAATAAATTTAAAAATATTTGTTACAAAGATTTCTCAAGAATTTTTAAAATTAATCTTGTATTGATAACAAATAATAACTTATTGATAATTACTTATTTTTGTTTGTAGTATATTCTCCCGTATCGGTGAAAGCGATGAAGGTACGAGTGGTACAGTCGATGGTGCCAAAGGAGTTTACAGCAGCAGCTCGGCGAACATAGACAGTACTGGAAAAGGTACTTACTCCGTGAAAGCCGGTAAAATTCCGGCATAAACTGTATTTAATTTTCATCTTGATTTTCGAAATTGTTTGTTACTTCGCTAGAGATTCTCTTGATAAGAATGTAGCTGTGATTATAATTCTGTTTTCATATAAATCTAAAACAATTAAAAACAATTCAAACAATTATAAAACAATTTATGATTTATTTCTTAATCGTCAAATAAATGATAAGAATGATGTGACACCTAAAATAAATCCATGATTATATTCCAAATTATATTCCTACGTATCTCATTGATATTTCCTAGTGCCAATCAGAAAAACATTATGCTGCATTAAGAGTCATTATTGCGATGATGTCCAAATGATATCGAAAATACTTCTAAACGATCATTTATTTTCGTATTTCCAAATTTAGAAGACGTCTCAGAATAATTTACGTACAAATTAAAATAATTAATTTTCTAGTTATTTACTTTTAATAGTAAAAAAAATTTAATCTTTATCTGCATCTTATTTATAATAATTACAATATAATAATACATCAAATATTTCATTATTTGTTAAAAAAATTAGCAATTATGTTTAATCATAATTATTTTTAAAGTTCTTGATGAATTCTATTTTTATTTCTAATTATAATCAAATGACATTTTTAATGGATCTTAAATTATCTGATCGATCAATGCTATAAAAAAATTAAAATCTCTGAAGGCATAAATATGATGAATCATTGTTAAAAATAATTATGTAAAGTCTGTTACGTTACCTTAGCATTTAATAAAACTATCCGCTAGTTAATGCCATTTTGATTAGCCGGAAAGACTGGTTTCTCATCATTAATATTTTCCATCATTAATGAATGTTCATCAGAACGATGTAATTTGTTCTTAATCATGTTGCGCAATTCGGTGGTTATAAAAATCTGATGGAATATCGAGATTCATTTGTAATGTCTAAAACTATAATCCCAATATGTAATAAAAACTATAATGTCTAAAACTATAATATATAAAAGATTTTATTCTTTTGGTATTTTATTATCATTTACAGTATAATTATTTATCCATCTTCTGCACAATTAAGTTCACAAGTTTTAAAAAAAGCATTGCTTTTTGTTCATAATTATATCTGGCGAAATTGATGCAGCTAAAAGTGACAATATATTCGATGGACTCAGACTAGTATCCATAATCATTCATGAATAATTTATTTATGATCTTTTTTGTTTACATTTTTTATGTACACGTAATGATCTTTCTTGATCGATGATACAAACGGTATTCCCAAGAAGATATATATATATGTACACATATATACTTTATTTAAATTTTAATGTATTATTTCGATTCTAACATTTTTTTCACTTTTTTCATCGATCATGGTAAGAATGTGTGCTATATATATTTCACGTGTGTGTGTGTGTGTGTGTGTGTGTGTGTGTGTGTGTATACAATGCTATTGATTGTCCATATAGAGTTCAAAGTAATCTATCGCATAAATATTTGCGCTATTATAGCTCCAAGTTTCGTCCCAAAAATATATAGGTATTATCGTAGGTAGAATGAAGCAGAAGAAAAGTTGCAGTTGCAAGGTGTATCTGTTAGTATAAAACATTTGGAATCTATTTAACGCGACTTATATTTATTTTCTAAATCTCTGAAAATGTATGTCAGAATCGTTAAACCTCCTGCGTAATCAGCCAATTGGATTTCTAATTCTCTCGTCATAGACGAGAAATGACACAGTAAAATTTATTGCATGCAAGGCGGAAGTTACCATACTGGTATAAGCGTCTGCTTCCTCGATAGACGGTGGCGCCTGGCGGCAGACGCGCCAAGCGGCGGAGCGGAAGCAGATGGCAAAAGTGTCACACGCATGCGGTGCAAGAATCGGCGGGAATCGTACAATGTTAAGGCCACAGAACATGTACTAAGAGAAATGAAAGCTCTGTATATAAGATGGACGAAAGATGAGATACCGTCATCTGGTGGTGGAGTGCAAATTAAAGTAATTTCACTGGAAGAAGAAAGATAAAGGCTACGGTCCACTTAGCGCTACAAAAGTGGTGCAGTCCACCTGATGCTACAAATGCTTCGAAGCATTTTTTGATTGGTCAATTCATAAAATTTTTTGTTTTGATTGATTAATCAAACGCTTCGAAACTTTTGTAGCGCTAAATGGACCGTAGCCAATGTAAACATTACAAATGCTTCGAAGAGTTTGATTGTCCAATAAAAACAAAGAATTTTATTAATCAAAAAATGCTTCAATTGCATTTATAGTAAGCTCTTGACCGTACCTCTAGTGTATCGTTCCAGTGCGTTCAGTTCTGCCCAATGAAAAAATATATACACGCTATAAATACAAACTTGTATTTTCTGAACGCGCCGAAGACTTCGATGAAAACTAGACTGATGTCATTCAATTCCATATGGTGAAAATGCGTCACGTAAAGAAACGCAGAAATGCGGAACGTTGAACCGGATAGAAGGGAAATGTCATCATTATCGTGAGTCGAAGGTTTTTATCGTGGACTTGATATATCAGTGTGAAGACATTTATCATCGTGAAATATCGAAGAATTTCGTGAAGAATTTGGATTTAAAGTCGTTTCATTAATGGTTTATACATTTTTGAATTTCTTTTTTCTCGTTTTCTTTTTTTCACTTTTGCTAAAGTGATATCGTCAGCTGTATGAAATTATGCGAATGGTCGATAGATCAAAATATGTTGATATAACGATGATGAAGAAAATATTTTAGGCGTGAAAAAAGGCGCGGTCTTAGACTGAGTATATATTTGGTTATGCAACAATTCTAATCTTATTCGATGATAATATGAAGTCTGGTAATATGGATAAGAACAGGGGTACAATACTCCTAAAACCGGAAGAAAATGAACAAATCTTCCAACTGATAGGAAATCGCTGCCAGGTGAAAACTTTTTTGAAATTATCAATATTATTTATGAACGTGTTAATTTTGATCTATCAATTAAATATATTAATTGAATTGACAAATAGTTTTTAAACTTTTCCTTTAGGTTCCATTTATTTTTCATTACTTTCATACCTTTATGTATTTTTAAGTTTAATATATTAAAGATAAAATTAGAGATATATATATATATATATATATATATATATATATATATAAAGAACTTAGATTTTTTTTGGATATAATTAATAATGTCGAACAATTCATATTGCTTTATTATTTGTAATATGGAAATATATAAATATATAAATATATAAATGGAAAAAATAATCAAATTTATTATTTCTTTATTATATATATATTTATGTACATATAAACATATCTAGATAGCAAAATATAGCAATTTGCTTATAGAATGAGAATAAGATTTAATCAGATTTCTATTATAGTAATTTGTATTTGTATTAAGTTTATGATCTGTCGACAGAGTCTATTGAGATGCTATGCTACAGCAGAAACTAAGCAAAGTCTGTTGACATGACTTGTTAGCAGCAGAAATTGAACAGATTGTTTCATAACCATTTAAATTATGCGTTAAAGTATATTAACATTATTAACGTTAATCTTAAAAAATAATATCTTATATTTTATTTTTTTTAGATAATTTTTAATTATTTTATTAATAAAATTAATATATTCTTTATAACACAAGTAAGCTATTAAAATCTTTTTGAAGATGTATATCATGATCCTTTATTTTTTATATGTACTAATGATTATTTTCCAGATACTATATTTGTGAATTTTCTTATTACAAAAATTACGATTATATCTTCTAAATATATATATATATATATATATATATATATATATATATGAGATGCATAAATAATTATGACATATCTAAATTTTAATTATAGTGATTGATTATATAGAGAACCTGATAAATTTTTAACATACAAGAAATGGATGCAACCTAGCAATAATCTTGTAATTATATGTGTTTATATTTAGTGATTGTATAGAATTTGCTTAGTTTCTGCTGTCAATCTGTTGTCAAATTGTGTCATACAGATCCTGTTTAATTCTATTGATAATCTATCATCTAATATAGCAAATTTTGTATAATTTATAGTCCTTTTGCTGACAAAAATTTGTAATAGACATTTGGTAAAATCTATTATATTTGAATAGACTCAGCTAAGTAAATGTACATGTATGTACATATATATATATATATATATATATATATATATATATATATATATATGTGTGTATATGTACACACATGTACATATATATGTATATGTATGTGTGTATATGTGTATGTACTGTATGAGAAAGTGATCATTTTTAGAGAGTGAGGTATAAGAATAGGTAGAGTAATCTGTTATCGTTATCTGAGCAAACTGCCTTAATATATTCATATATTCATATCACATTATGTCTTTTATTATCCTATTCCACAATCTTTTATAAAAATATTAATAATTCTGCTTCTTCTATTCTTTTTGTTTGATATATCTATATGTATATAATAATTTTAATTAATCAGAAATTTATGTTTTTAGAATTTAAATTACAATTACATCACATATATTTTTTTTATATGATTTTTATTGTATATTTATGTTACTGTTTTAGTGTTTAGCAGCTGGTGTTGTTCAATTATATTTGACTGAAGCTCCTTTACATAAAGATTGGATTAAAAAGAATACAGGCATTATCACTTTGATAAGAGATAATCCAAGACGCAGCTTTTTTTTACGATTATATTGCTTGCAAAGAAAGATAATGTTATGGGAACATGAAATCTATAATTCAATGGATTATAAAGCACCAATGTCATATTTTCATACATTCGAAGCAGAAGATTGTATGGCTGCATTTAACTTTGCAAGTGAAACCGAAGCTATTACATTAAGGTTTGTTAATAAACATGACAAAGTTTCATTCAAATCAAATTATTTTTATATTAATAATTTCTAGATTACTTTAATTTTTTTTATTTCTTTTGATCTTTTTTATATCTTTTATAGAAACATACTTCTTGAAAAATTAAATGCTAAACGTCAAAGAAAGCAAGAAAGGAGAGTAAAAGAAATGCAATCTAGTAGCACTTTGCCTTGGAAAAATCAAAGTAGCATATCACCCTTTACTGTCACATCAGGTTCATCAGGTAATTTATCAAATGGTGCACCTGCTACAATTGGTGTTAATAGAAGTGCTTCTAGCAATTCAATGTATAAAACAATGTATAAAAGGAAAGAAGATCTCAAACGCAAGTTAACTAAAGATGATATTGGCCTTCCTTCTAATTTTAGGTATAGATTTAAATTTTATTTTATTCTACACACATCTATTAATTATTTAAATATATATAAATATGTATAAATATTGTTTTCATTTTTTTGCAGACATGTGGCACATTTAGGATGGGATGTAAATAATAAAGGTTTGGAGTTAGATTCTGTAGATTCACAATTACAACAATTTTTTAATAATGCTGGTGTTTCGGAATATGAACTTCAAGATAAAGGAACTCGGAAATTTATTTATGACTTCATTGAAAGGAATGGAGGTATGAGTGCAGTGCAGGAAGATATTCGGCCATTGGCTAATACAAAAAATAGTAATCAACCTCCTGCATTGCCACAAAGACAAGAATATCCTCCACCTGTTCCAGCACGAACAATACCTGTAAGTTTTATCCTGTTTTTAGTCAGAACTATTTTTTCATTTCAATATTTTTATTCATCGTCTTAAATAGTTTAAAAAGTTAAAGTTAGGTTTAAATAAGTTAAAATTAAATATTCTTTACACAATGACAATATTAAAATGAAGTTGAATATAATATTGAATATAATATAATATTTATTGAATATAATAAATTTATTATAATAAATAATATTAATTGCAATAATTTTATATATTATATAATAATTATATATATATATATATATATACATACACATATATATATATATATATATATATATATATATATATTCTTCTACAAAAACTTCAATAAAGTTGGGATGAGGAATACTGGTACATATATTTAGAGATTGTAGATATTGTTAATAATCTTTACATCTTTTAGTATTATAGATATGAGCAAGATAATTGTTTTAAAAACAATTCTATTATTGCAATATGTTATTATATATTTTTTTTCTTAAAAATTTTGCATTTTTTCTCTTGAAAATGAAGTCTTATTTCCCCCAAAAATTATTCAATTTTGATTTATTCTATGCTATATTAATTATTTTCTTAATTATACTATGCATATTTGATCTTATATATAAATTATATACATATATATATATATATATATATACACACATACATACACACATATAAATATTATGTGTTTCAGTATCAAACACGCACTGCTCCGCCTTTACCTCCAAATCGTTTTAGTACATCTTCGACATTACCAAGTGTGCCATCTAGTTTACCTCCAAGCACACCTCTAAATGCGTCTAATATTCCACCAGTGCATAAAACATTACCATCGAGACCACCTCCACCAACTATAACATCAGCACCGACTCTTCCTCCACCTCCGCCTCCACCAACTCCTCCAAAAAGTACGAACATTCCTACACCACCTCCTCCACCACCTTTACCAGATTTAAGTAGTACTAACAGCACAATGAATACAAATGTTACTAATAATAATAATGAGGAATCGATAGTTGATCTTAGACCCATGCTTATGGAATCTATTAGAAGCGGGACGACTTTAAAGGTATGTATTAAAAGTGATCTATCATTCCTGACTGAAAATCAATTTGTTCTATATCCAAAGATTCATTAATCTTTTTTTATTTTATTTTTATATTAAGTTATATAAACCAAATAGTGTAGAGAGATTATCTTAATAATTTTTCATATTTTTGTATTGTTTAATTTTCATAAAACTGCTAATAATAACATACAATATATTGTATAATATAACTATGTATATTAATGTTATATAATTATCTTGGAATAATTATATTGTTATTTGTCTTTTTTATTTATATAATCACAGCCGATAATTTTATCTTTTTTATATGTTTTTTTATTTATATTTTATCACCATATTTCATAGTAGAATTAATTTATATTTATTTGAATGAAATGTGAAATATAAGTATTAGTTTATCTATTCTTATTAAATATAAATATATTCTTTATTAAATATGTATATAATAGTAGAGAGTCTAGCAGCATACGTTCCTCTGGTGATAATATCTCGTACTCGCGCTAGAAGATAATATTTCAGAAAAGATATAATACTCGTACAGGCAGGTTTTTAACTAACGTTATTTTTTTTATATTTAAGTTTTCTTATATTTATGTATTCGTGTAATGTTCCCATCACTTCTCGGACAAATGATTGTTATTTCTTATCATTTAAGGATCTAAACAATGATTTTTCAAGATCTATTCAAAAGTAATTTAGGGGCCAAAATTGACACTTTTTAACACCTTCCTTTATAAAGAATGTCTTGAAAAAGAAAAGATTAATTAATTTTAAGTTTAATCCCAACTATGTTGAAATATCAACATAATTTAGATGTCTTAATTTACAGAAAGTTAATAAAACAGAAACGAAACCAGCATTGGTTGAAGATTCAAGGGGAGAGTTGCTACGACAGATACGTGAGGGCATTGAATTGAAACCTGTTCGAAATGAAGTAAAACCGAATACTGCACCTGTATTCCGTGGTGGCTTAGCCGATGCTTTATCTAGAGCTCTGGCTGAACGATCTCGTGCAATTCATAGTGAAAGTGAAGAATCCACTAGTGATACCACTGATGATGAATGGAATGACTAAATTGGGTTGGTTAATTAATTTATTTAAGTATATCTCAGTCATATAAAAGTTGTTGCATCTCCATTTTATTTATTTGTCATATTAACAAATATGCACAATAATTCTTTCAGATAGAAAGGTAATTAAAAGACTATAATAACATATTACTGTGATAAATGCATTATTGATAAAAACAATGTTTAATAAAGTTATTTATAAATATATCATGTAAATGATTCAACTTTAGATCCAAAGAAAAATAATGATTTATCTTATGGTAAACATATTTAAAAGAAATCATTTAGATGTGAAATTGAACATAAATTGGAATTGAATACAAAAGATAGGACAGGTAATTCAATAACAAAGATTATAATAATTTTAATATTTCATGGGAAAAAAATTATAATATATTTAATATAAGTGTTAAGGCTCAATTCTCTCACGGCGCGACATGGATCGTGTGACGTCAGAGGCGAGAAATGACTTTTTCCTTAAAAACATAATATTTTCATGTTTTTAAAACTTGTAAAAAATACTAGAAAGTAATGTATTTGTCTAATAAATCACGTAAAAGTATAAAATAATTCTTGAAATAATAATCACTGCTCAGCTATCAGGAACTAGATTTAATGATCTGATAGTTTCTAATAGTTAAGCAGTGTATCATTATTTTAAGAGTTATTTTACACTTTTACATGATTTATTGGAGATATCTTACTTTCTGATATTTTTTAAAATTGTTAAGAATACGAAAATATGTTTTTAACGGAAAAGTACAAAATAAATCTATAACGCAAGAAACTTTTTACATGTCATTTCTCGCCTCCGACGTCATAATTCGATATGGCTGTAGCGAGAGAGCCTTAATATGTATCTTTTGAATTAGTAGAATTTGGAAAAATTATTTGCACAAAATTGCATTTACTTTATGAAGATTTAAATTTATATGTAAAATATTTTCAAAAATACTTTACATAATAAGATATGATTTTTTTACATGTCTGATAAAATCATATTTATTCTAAAATATATAATTTAATATATAACTTTATTTAAAAAGAGGTATATCATGAATCGTAAAAAATTTTAAATCGTAAAACATTTTCTCATTTCTAATGTGTCATAAAAATGCTTTATACTAGTAAAAAAATTAATATTTTACTTAATATTAATAATAAATTATTAACTTTGAAATAATCCTAAGAACCAAATGATTTGAAGTGTATACATATATGTATAGATTATTATAGACTTTATAAATCCAAATAATTTTTGTCTGAAAAAATTTACTGTATATGCTCATTAGCTGAACATATTTAAACAAAACATATTGCAAAGATGTAATACATATAAATTACATAAAATTATATAAGAATGAAAAATTGAAACTGAAATTAAAATATTATTTGAGACAAAGGAAAATAGAAAAACTTTTATTTTATTTTCTGAAGAATCATTTTTTTACATTAAAAAAATTTAATATTAAGGCTAAAAACGAGCAAAAGATAAAAATAGAATAAATATAATTTATTTAGAACACAAGGTCACGATAAAAATGAAATATGTTTCAATTTATATTTAGTTGTCTTTAACTATAATTATAGAATAAAACGCAGACAAATCACTTAAAATAGTAAATATAATATTATGCGCATATTGAATTATAAATTGATAACAATATGTAGATTAAAAGACCATATTCCAAGATTATATTCAGATATCTTTTTACAATAAACACGCATAATAAAATTAAATAAAACGAGTATGATGATATTAAAAATAACGATAAAATGTTCATCTAATCATAATTTGTCAAAATCCAACATGCTTTTTGTATCTGCAATTAAGATCCAAAATACTACTGTGTTCGTGATTAAGATCTTAAAGATCGAAATTATTCCTCGATCAGAAGCAAGAATATGTTGAATCACAAAGTAAAGTCGAAAAATGTTATTATAAACGCACGCACGCGCGCACACACAGACAGATACATAGCATATAGACATTATTAAAATGTGACAGAATCTGTTTAATGAAATTGATATAAATAAGAATATATAGTTGTTAAAATTAATAATGTATATTAAAGTATTTGACTAATATGAGAGCCTCACATTATAACAAGGTCTTGTTGGAATTTCCATAAAATCTGTTTTCATTATATTTTCACTTCGGATTTTGTTACATTTTGACTACATTTTTTTGTAACTTTTTTTTTACTTTATTTTGTAACTCAATATATTTTCGTTTCTAATCAAGGAACAGTTTCAAAGATCTTAATTATGAACTTGAGATATCTTAAATCTATTGACTGACGCAGATGAATGCATTTTACTGTTATTTTTAATATCGTTATGTTTGTTTTAGTCTGTCTGAAATGTTTATTGTTTACAAAAAAGTGTCTGACTTAGAATATAGTCTTTTGATCTATGTATTGTTGTCAACTCAAAATTCAATTAACATACTCATATTATTTATTACTACGTATTTATTATTCTGATTTCGTCCACGTTTTACTTCGTGACTATGATTAAGAAAGAATAAGTATAAATTAAAACATATTTCATCTTTATTGTGATCACATGTCCTAAATAAATTTATTCCATCGTTATCTCTCACTCATTCTTTGGCCTTTACTTTATTTTAAATTTCTTTGAATTAATCGAACTTCATTATATAACTTCATTATATGCTATAAAATATGATATATGAATATTTTTCATATATATTTTTTATTTATATTATTATTACATACATAAAATATATTCTTATTGCATATCAGATTAATCTAAAATCAATATTATTTTTTCCTTAAACAATATACTTGCAAGTTAATAAATGTAAATATTAAAAATTAATTAGTATCTTAACATTTATTATAGAAATTGTTCTAAATTTATAATAAAATTTGTAATGTAAGATATGTTAAACATTATCTCGTTTTGAATTTGTTCAGTTGGTTTTTATTATTATTAATAAAAATAATTTGTGTTACATAACAGAAAGATATTCATAATCTTCTTACAGGAATGTATTTCAATATAATTGCAATGTTATCTTGAAAATGATATATGACATAGCATAATTATATTTTATAAACTATGAAAATTTTAACAATTTAAAGTTTTATAAAATATTCCAACAAATGAAATTGAAATATTCCAACAAATAATTCAAGACATTTACAAGATAATTTATATAAAAATAAATTAAAAAAATAAAGAGATTATTATACGCTTAAAATCCTGCCTATCGAGTATCGCTTGTATTCCTTTTTGTGATTACATATTCTTGATTTACACACACACACACACACACACACACACACACACATATTTTTTTTTTTTGAATTTTTGTTTATTACGTTTCCATTTTAAATTTTATTAAACATCAGACTACAAATGCCCACTATGCACATGCTGTTCATTTTCTGGCATTATATATTTTTCAATTAAACAAAGTTCAAATGAATTCTATTAATTTGTATCGTAACTGTGCATGTATATGTTTACTTCATATAAGCAGCTGTTATGTGACATAAAGAAAATTACATAAAATATATATTTAATATATAATTAGTCGTTTCGAAAAAAGTATAGAATAAAATATTTGCACAACTTGTAACTTTTTATTCGTGATCAGTTACGTACATATATAAAAAAAGTCACAAGCTATCGAAATGCAAGATTTTTAATTGTTATCCTGTACGACAAAATGAACAAAAAAAAAAACCTCATCAATGATAGGTGCTTTCCATTTAGTGACTCAAGTCGTCATAAGCGTTGTTCTATCTTGGCATTCAATGAGTAACAAGGACAAAACGATACTTGTATCGACTTGTGTCATTAAATGAAAACAGCCATTGTGGAAAGCAATTAAATCTTTTACTCTAAATCTTTTTAAGAATGAATGGATGGATGGATGGAAATAGAAAATATTCTAATTGATAAGTTTGCATATAAGAATGCAAAAATTCTGTAAAAGTTTATTGAATATCATATGTAAACGAATATTTTTATAAAATTGATCTTTACAAAAAAAAATAAAAATGATAAAAAAAATTTTACTTTGATTTCTCCTATTCACGCATGATAATTGACAGCTTTGAACTAGCAAGATATCTATTTTCTAAAAAACTTGGAAAACTGAAATTTTCGGGGAATTTTTTCATTTAGGAAATATATCATGAAATTTCGTAATTAAGATCATTTCTTGATATTTTATTTCTCTATTGTTGCGCTCTCCGAAAAAAAAATTTTTTGATAATTTTGTTTTTAATGTAAGCTATTGATGATCTACCAATCATTCAATTTAACAATCAATATACAAATTTGTGTATTTAATAATTTTAGTTTAATAAGTTTAATAATTTTTCATCATTTTATTCAATTAATATATTAAATAAAATAAAATATCAATTTGAAAAAAAATATAAGATTAGAATGGATCCATTTTCTGAAAATATGCTCTATGGGGGAACCAGAATGCTAAAATCGAAACGGAAAATTTGAAATTTTTGGGACGATGCTGATTGGCTCTGCCCATTTCACCTTTCCGTTCCGATTCCGTTTTCCTATGGAAGCACAACACCCTAATGGCTTTCGCACACTAAACGCAACGAGCGATGAATGATATCCAATGAGAGCTTTGCTTTCGAATGTGATGATTTGAATAAGTTTGGATCCTCATGCAGACACCAACGCTTCGATACAGATGCTGATTGGTGAAAAATGTCTAGTGGAGATAAAACGGCGAATGAATCTATTTATCCCCGTTATCCATTTTTCACCAATCAGCGCTCGGTGTCAAAGCGCTGGTGTCTGCATGAGGATCCAGGCTAAGGCTTCTCTCTGCTATGAATACCAGCCTTTGAATCTGACGTTTCGCATTTTCACCGCACGAGGTCTCTAATGTCACTACAGAGTTGACCCATCACCTTTAAGAAACACAACAATGGAATATTCATTCGTCGATCACGAAATGTCAGTGTAGTGTTTCTGGTATAGCTTTTATCAGCTTTCCCTTATTTATTGTGTCATATAGGTAAGAGTTGAGGCTTTGAAACTATCATTATATTCAGCGTAAATTTACATATTTTTATTAAACAGTGGAGGATAAGCAGATAAAATATAAAAAAAAGTAGTTTGTGCGTCATATGTAATGATTCATTTGTACATACTGAACTTTACATCCATATTAACATTATGCTTCTTCTTGTTTTTTTTCTATCTTTTTGAATGTTTAAAAAAAAAAAGAAGAAAGGAAAGAAAATAAGTGAAAAGGGAGAAAAAGAAAAAAGAGAGGGAGAGAGAGAGAGAGAGAAAAACAAAGACGAAAATTACAATTTTTTAAAAGATGCTTTTGTTTTTTGTATTAGTACTGTGAAAGTATAAATTTTATCAAAAATTTATTCATTAAGTATATAGTAGAATTTTTATTCTTATGACCTAATTTGTCTTTTAAATGGTAATTTTAAAAAATTGCCATTTTTCTGTACAATAAAAATTATATGATTAAAATATCTTTTATATGAATATTATAAGAATAGAGAAATGTTAAAAATGTTAAAAATTTATTTTTCAATATTATGAGAATATAAAATTTTTTTTACTAGATTTTTTTTTATTAAATTGGATCTTATTAGATTGAATATTAAAAGAAATTACTACGTAATGATTTGCAATAAATGAATGGCATTTCTAAAAAGATTTATATTTTTTAAATTAATGAATCATTTTACAGCTTTTTTCACATCTGTCATTTTTAAAAATTTATTTTTTACTATTATATACGATTATTTTTAATAATCTAAATCTTTGAAAATATGTTAAATTGGAAATGTGGTAAATAAAAAGGATGTGGATTTTATAATTTAATGCATTTAGTTTTATTATTGTTCTTAGACTTGTATGTAATCTATCCTGAAAAAGGATTGGTCAATAATGATTAATCAATGCTGGATATGTTATATTCTTAATTTTTCATCACATTCCCTCGATTTGTTGATAATATTTTCTATTGTGTCTTTAACTGGTACAAATAATGTATTATTCCACTATATCGTTTTTTTTTTTATGGATGAGATGTTGATTTTGGAGTAGGATTGAAGAGCTAGTTTTTATTAGAAGCCATTGTGAAGATTGCTTACCATTATATAAAATTCATCTTTTATTATAAATAATAATTCGTTCGAAAAATAAATTTCATTATGAATAGATTTCATTATGAATGATGAACATTTAATCTTTTTTTTGTTTTGGTCGTGAGGTTTATTTTGGATTGATTCATATAGTATCCATTTATTTATTTTTTTATTTTGTTATTATAGAAACAATATCACAGTTGAATGATCAGTATTCATTTTTTTAGCAAGTTCTCTTGTCGTTTAAGAATCTTCTTTCACTAAGCTTTTAAAAATATTATTATCAACTGAAGCTTTGAATCTATTAATTTATAACTTATTTTATAAAGAAAAATCTCTAGAATAGAATTTTTTAAACTAATGTTAGTATTCTTTTATTAATAATATTTTTTTAAAATATAATTTAATTTTCGTTAATATTGCGGACAGCTATAGTAGCATTGTTAATTTGAATTCATTTAATATTTTTTTCAGTAAAATTCATACTTATTTTCATATATTCATATTTATTTAAGTTTTAAACGTAACAACCGTACTTTTGAAAAAAAGTTTTATGGACAAAATGTAACTATTGGTATCTATTTTTTTATAGCTGAACTAGTGAACACACTTTAAATGAAATAGATATAAATGTAAAGTTTGATAAAAACAAGATAGATAATCAACGTGCGCACGCGTTTTAATTAAAATTGTCATTGTTTAAATTTTTCAAAAAGTAAAATAATTATTTAGTAATTTAAATAAAATTATTTGATAAATTAAATTTATATTTTTTTATTAATATAAATAACTGATTTTGTATAATTCTAGTCTAAAGTAAAGTAGTAAAGTCATATTTTAAAGTATATAGAAAAATTTATAATTTTCTATAATAATAACACTTTAGACAAGTATTATTTGTCATATGTAAATAATGCATTTCCAAAAAATTAAACTATAATAATTATATATAGAAGCAATATATAGTTAAAATGTATTTTATATGCATATATAACAATTTCTAAATTATTTCTTATGATGTTTTTATGATGCTCTATACATACATGAAAAAAATTATATATTCTCAACAAGATCTCAATAAGAATTATGAAAAATCATGAAGTTATTTATATATTCAGCTTAACATATTATTGATTCTTTAGAGATATTAATTTTTTTCTTTTTTATGCTATATAGGTGAAAGCAAAAAATGAAGATTAAGCGCAGCAAATCTCTTTCTCCTGAACCATCTAGTAGTAAGGATACGAAACGTATAAAACTTGAAGAAAATACAAATTTAAATGGAATAATATCACCCTTGAACATCCTTGAATTTTCGGATGATGTTTTACTTAATATATTGAAATATTTACATCCACAAGATCTAATGGCAATCAGTTTGTAAGTTATATGTATCTACATTATACTTTTTATAATCTGTTATATTTTAAATATTGGTTTCTATTATAATTGATTTCTTTGAATCATAGATGTTGCCAAAGATTTGCACAATTAACACAGGACAGAACTCTGTGGAGAAGAGTAGATTTTCGGACAAAGCCCATACTTTTAGATGATTTGAATCAGTACATGAAATTTTTGCAACCAATTACAATGAGTTTGGCAATACGTGGCAATCTAATTTCTCGCGAATATTCGTCTCTTACACAAAGTTTTTTTAATAATGTAAAGACATTATGTGATCAACTCAAAGAATTGATCATTGAAGAGTATTATATTAATGGAGATAAGGTATGTCTTATAATATTAATAAATGTTTATATTAAAAATTATTTAATCTGAAGATTTTTTTTGTGTTTTTGTTTTATTATGAGAATATATATTTTATCTTATAATGGAACTTTTACAGATTCATATAACAGATTTTCCATGTACCATTGAAAAACTTTCATTAAAAGGTTGTAAAATGGATTATATAGAGCATAATAAGTCATATTTTTTTAAAATGGATCATCACATGCCTAATTTGACAGTAAGTTAATATTTCAATATAAATATGGATCCTTCAATGTACAGCATATTGTTGCATATTACTATTTTCTTTTGATTGTATGTTATGTACATATTTGTATTAGCGATTTCATAATTTTCTTGAATTAGTTGTCCTGTGTAAATTATATAAAACTACATAGTTCACGATATAATTGATACTATGAAATAAATTTATTATATATATATATATATATATATTTGGTATTTAATTTATTTCTTAACAAATAGATATTTATAATTTTAATTTAATTTGTAAAAATATGTGTGTATATATATATATATATAATGCTTAAGAAAAGCTATTTTATGAAATAATAAATAGATACACGTAAATTTTTATTATATTTGTTTATTATTTTTTTCCACTATATAATCTATATCACTATTATTATGTTCAATATTTAATATTACTTTTAGTGTCTGATTTTAAGCAATTGTGAATGGTTTACGCCACATTCCTTATTAGTTATTAGCAAAATACCAAAACTTAAGGAACTCAGATTAAATTCATGTCATCGTCTGGGCGAATGTGTTGCGTATGCTAGTCTAGCAACTAGATTTGGATTCAAGACATTAGAGGTATAATATTTCTTTTATTTACATCTGTATCTTCTTTATAATATAAATATGTCAATCATTATTATGTTATGTTTAGTTTTATTAGGAAAATATTCCAAGATGTTTTTACAGTTTGTATTAGATTTTAGATTTACGAGATACAGGACTTGGAGATAGTGAAGTTGGTTGTTTTAGTAGTACTAAAACTTTAACACATCTATATCTTGAATGTCCTTCAATATGGAGAAATGAAGAATTACCAGAAGTTATACAACAGCGACAGCAACGACAACGACAGGCTTTACGATTACCTATATTTGAAGACGGTAATTTAGCACAGGTATGGAAAAAGCAAATTTATAAATATTAGAAAACGTAGTATATATTATACAGGGTGTTTCTTAAATAGCGCCTACTAATTAAATAGTGGTATTCCTCATTAAAAATGGAATCGAAGTTCTGAATCATTTTTTGCTATAGCGAATAATAAATAGTAATTGAGAAAAGTTAATTCAATCATCCTTTAAACAGGCGTGAGTGAGCCGAAGTGGCTGACCTGTTCATGCATGTTATCAAGCGTACAGCTTACTCACATACGTTTGTCTAAAGAACGACTAATTGGATTAACTTTTCTCAATAATTACTACTTTATTATACAACATAATACAAAAAATGATCCAGGACTTTGTCTCAATTTTTAATGAGAAATATCTATATAATTAATGAATGCTATTTAAGAAATCTGTATATAAGATCTATACGTGTGCATATAGTGATAGTATGTATCACACAGTGATACATGAAATAGATTCCACTTTGATATATTTTTCCTAAGAATATAAAAGATTATAAACCCAGTAAACAAACTACGTGCAATATGTTAGCAAATTGACAGCAAATTACTCTCTAGTTGCTAGAAAATTGATATTTGTTATGTTCTCATTATACATAAAACAGTATTCATAGTCAGTTCTTATATTTATGTTAGATCATTTTAAGATTATATTTCAACCAATAAGGCAGCCATATAAATTTAAGATTTAAATGTAAAAATGAACTATGGATTATGATTATAATCTGCTTTCGACAGATTCGACTATTTGAATAAACATAAAATCGAGAAATTCTTCCTTTTCGAAATATAAACACCTGGTTATAATGTTAGGAATTCTTAAAACTTACTTAGAAATTGCTGAAAATGATTTCCTTCTGCAACAATACATGCTTTACAACGACGGTTCAGAAATTATCAAAGACGTTCAAAAATTTCTAGTATATTCCGAATTTTATCACATGTAGTAATAATTAAGTTTTTGAATATTTCCAGACTATCAATAGTATTATTATCATAAATTAAACTTTTTATGTTTCTACAAATAAAATATCTAATGGAATTAAATCAGGGAAGCATGTAAAAATGTTGTACGTATTCATAATTCTACGTGTGACAGTTATTTATGAAAAATTCAATAAATAAAATGTTTATATCTCAAAAAGAAAAAGTTTTTAGATCTATATTTATAAAATCTTTTTGCATCCTCACGAAGAGTTGAATACTACTAAAGTGGAACCACCTATTCCAATATCACTCCATATGCGCATACATAAAAATATATAAAAATTATAAAAATTTTTTAATAATATGAAAATATATAGTAACTCAAAGAATTGATCATTCAAAAATTATGTTAATAGAATTATGTTAATAGAAGGTTTCTTATAACTGTTTATATTGGAAATTGTTTAATTTGAAGATATTTTCTTTTCATATGCTAAAGATAGCATGTTTTCTTTTTACATATAAAATGTAAAAAATCAAAACATAAATTGTATCAATTAAAAATAAATTGTATCAATTTAGTTTTTAGTCGACGATGCATACTCTTTTGAAAATTATGGATTTCAACGATGTTTAATATCAGATAGAGCAATTTGTGCACTTGGAAGCGATATTTGTGATAAAGAAGTGGTAAATAGCTTCCTTGCTCCACAAGGAATGATAATATTACGAGAAGATAGACGTACATCTAACAATCCTAATCTTAAAACATTAGTTGTTCGGTAAGTTTATTTGAATTATTTTACATGAAAAATTTAAAAACTTAGCAAGAATATATAAAATAATATAAAAGAATATAAAAATAATTTAAATGTTTTTTTTTCCTTCAGAAATTATCCACGTGTGACAAATTCAAGTCTTGTTCACTTAGCTTTAAATGCATCAAGATTGGAATATTTGGATGTTACTGGCACTTCTGTAACAAGAGATGGTGTTGAATCCTTTAAATCACAAAAAAACAATGTTAAAGTCATCTCATCATTTGATGAAATATAGTTAAGATTATGTCTAGCAAATTAGAAGTAATATTTATTATTTTTTGTGTAGAAATTACAAATACTTTTCGATAAGTACATTTTATATTTGAATATATTATACTTCAAAATTAAAATCTAAGTAGCGTTCTTATTTTCTACAAATTTAATTTAGTACAGATTATTGAAATAATATTTGAAAAAATAAGACGAGTACAATTTCTTTTACAAGACTTGCATATAATTATATTATAAATATTTTCAACCAATATTTGTTTCTAAAATATTTGTTTCTATTTATAACTTTACCTGGATGTTTTATTAATTGATATTTAACATTTATTGCAATAATTATTGATATTAATATCTTAGTATTATTATTATTATTATTATTTTATTTTTAGCCTTTATTTCTCTTTCTCTTGTTTTCTTCCCCCCTCTCTCTCTCTCTCTCCCCCCCCTTCCTCCTTTCCTCTCTCTCTCCTTCTATCTCTCTTCCTTTCCTCTTCCTTTCTCCATTTTCTTTATATTTTTCTTCTTTCTCGTATTCTTTCTTTCTCCGCTTTTTCTTCCTTATCTCCTTGTATTTTTTCATTTATTTTTGGATTTATACCACTTTAAATTTCAACAGTTATGTAACATTTTATGTATTGTCATAGAATTACTTTCAATAAGTTAATAAATAGATAAATATATAAGGTTTTATATTTATATATATGTATACACATATATATATATATATATATATATATATATATATATGTATATATATATATATATATAAATACATTACTACAAAAAAAAAAATATATATATATATATATATATATATAAATACATTACTACAAAATATTAGTAACATCTTGATTTATACATGATTAATATAAATATATACATGATATAGCACATTTCGTATATCTACATATATGATATTCTGGATTTTTCATGCTTATATATATACGTGTATTGTGTATTACTTTTAATTAAGTTTATAAAGATTATTATATCTTAGATTAAAAAGATAGTGAATTATATATAGAGTATATGTATGTGTATGTATGTATATGTATATGTATATATGTATATCGATATGATTGAAATAATGTAAGAGAAATAATGAAATCAGAATAATGGAACTAATTAATTTTTAATCTGATTATATACAATTAATTATTCTGGTCTCATTATTGGTGTAAAGATTCATAGCTGCTTAAAAAAATTATGCAATTAGCAGAATTTTCAAATATATATTCTTTTTTTTTTTAAACAATTACTTGCTTTTTCTACAGTAATTAATTTGTCTTATTATTTTATACATAGAAATATCAAGGTACAGTTATTAAAGAATGAATAATTTATATTCTATATTCTATGTCAGAAGATGCCAAAAGGAAATATAAAATGTCTTATAGTTCAGATACATTATAAATCATATTTGATAATTGTTCCTTAATACTTTTATACAATAACTAGAGAATTCATGTTACATATTATGTAAATATATAATTCCTCCTTCTGTAGATAATGTCCACAATTGCGTGGCTCTTATTTGTGTTATGTCCACGATTTTTTGGTTTTGTTCCGTGCTATATGCAAAAGCAATTAGATAAAGAGGGATGATCAATCTTCGTCATCAATATCCGTCCTCGTCTCACAAAATCGGAAATATGTCGTATTGATTATTTACTATAATTCTAACAAATTTTGTTAGTTATAGCAAACTTCTATGCTATAATTTCTTTTGCGTTTTTTAAAAACTGATCAATTTGTAGAGGCCCTCCACCACCCCCGCTAATTTCACTTTTTAGCGGTCCTCTTTTCTTTATATGCATATCTAAAATTTTTTTATATTTATTTTTTATACAATATAAATAAATTTATTACAATATAAAATATAATTCAATAATATTCAATAAAAATACAAAAGTTTTATATGAAAGAAAGAAACATCATAACACAATACAATAATAATATAATATATCATAATACAACATAACATATCATATAATATAATAATATAATATAATTTGTATTGTTCGGTAACAAAAATTGTTATCGAAATATTTATCGAATAAAATCTGAATTTGTGAAGGTTCTCCATCATCCCCACTAATTTTGATTGACGGTCCTCTTTTTTTTTTTTGCACGCATGTTTTAATTTATTTTAATATTTATTAATTAAATACAATTAACAATTTTGGTACCAAACAATACAATACAAAGTTACAAAGTTATACATTTTTAATGCATTATTTACAATTAAAGAAATCAATACAATAAACCGAGAATATATTTAAAGAACAGAATATAATAGATAAATTTATATATATATACATATCACGAAAAAAATTAAAAGAAAATTAAAAAGAAAATTATTAAGAGTTTAAAACCAACCGAATGTTATTTATTACATTTTGTTCTTTTTACAATCAATAATTTGAACAGATTTACAAGTGTTTAAATTATTAAATTAAACAAATTCTTAAACTATTGTCCTACCTACCCGAATTTTTTAGTATCCCTATCTACCCGACTGAAACATATTCTTAAACTATTACCCTATCTATTCGAATTTTTTAGTATTCCTACTTACTCGATTGAAGATTTTATATAGATTTATATCCCTACCTACCCGTTCTCTGTTCTCAACTAAAATTTAATAATTAACATTTTAAATGTTTTAGATTTATCAATCTCTAATTTAATTTTTTTATTAACCGGAATTTTTTAGTATTCCTACCTACCCATATCATTTTTAATTAATTTATTTTATTAATTTTTAATTTAGTTTACTAATTTTTTGTAAGTACATTTAAATGTAACTATATGATATAATTATATGAAGAAATTTAATTGTAAATATAATTTTATGATGAATTTATTTAAATGAAATTAAATAAATTCATCATAGAATTATTAATTTTTAAATTATAACATTTTCTTATTATTTTAATTCTTTCCCACCCGAATTCTTACCCACCCGAATTTTCATAATACTATAGACAGTACTACCTATAGATAGTACAGTACTATCTGTAGTACAGACATAGAAAACACGTTATCATTTCTTCCCAATTACGTGCAATCGCACGTATAAAAATGTTATTAACTACTTACTTATTTTTTGGTTAGTCTATATATATAATTATTAATCTTTTATGATTCTTCAAGCCAGACTGGACCTACCTTTCGTTGCTCCTGGCCACGTTGCTCCATCGTCGACTTGGCTACATAGCCAGAACTTCTGGCCACATACAGCCAGAGATAAGGAAGGAGATACATTCCTTCAATTACCGGCTAATTATGCCGGTAAATTTTCTTTGTGTCGATCGCGAGGGCCATTCAACATTAATAAAATATAAAATTTATAATAAAATCTTATAAAATTTACATTAAATTTTGGAAGCTAATTTAATACCGCGTTTTCATAGCATGCGTAATTAGTCTTTGATTTAAAATAAAAAAACTCGATTACATATGATAAAAAGAATTTAAGAAAATTGAATAATAAATATTGCGATAATAAAAATATAAAAATAAAAATATTGATCTACATAATTAATATACATATTCAAAGAAAAATATGTTCAATGAGAAAAAATCTAAGGCCCATATGATTCGTTCATATTATTCGCGTACGATCGTTTATTTAAATCTCACCACACAGAGAGAATGATTTCTTTAGATTTAATAAATTTTATTAGATTCAAGGAAATTTATCTTTCGAAAGTTCAAATAAACCAATTATTAATTCTACAAATACGACTGCTTAATTTTTCAAATAATAAGTAGCTTTATTTTTAAATAAAATATTTACTTAATAAATTGTTTAAAAAATAATAACACTCTTTATTTATGTTTTAACAATATTAATCTCTTTCCTTCTATTGAAACAATATTTAATCTAGCCAAACAAAGTATTATTTAGTTTAAAAATAAATTTTATTTCCTTTAAATAATGATGTTTTTTTTATTAAACAACGTAGTATATTCTAATGAAACAACAAAATTCTTAATTCAACAAACTGAATTTTAATATAAAATTACGTTAATAAGTTAAGTTAAATAAATTCAAGTCAAACAAATAGAATTGCTAAATCTAAAGAAATCTTTTTCTCAGTGCTTGAATTAGGTGAGAACGATGTAAAAGATTCAAAATGAATGACGTGAGATTCAAGCGAGATAATAAATTTCTCGCATAATCAGCAATATTACGTAAATTGTTCTGATATAAATTCTAAATATTAGATATTGTATCTATACAATTCATCAAATATAATAGTATGAGTAATAATAAATTCAATAAATAATGTAAATGAAAAAATATATTAACAATACTTGTATTAAATTAAAAATAAACTTTCAAAGATTTCAATACAAAATAATGTATTTTAAATAAGAGTAAATTCATAATTTATGATTATCAATTTATATTCCGCGAGACAAAACATTTACTGAATCTCACGTCATATTAAATTTTGCTTTAACTTACGTAAAGCCAAGTTATTATATAGATGGATAGGTTAAACATGATTAGGATCAAATCGGCACGCTTGTTGTATAATTTGTTATGTTAATGTTTGCTGAACATTTACTTATGTTTATAATATTTATTATTAAAAGATTTCTGAATTTCATATATATACTACATATATATCTCTTTCATGCACCGATTTAAATATTTAATCTTGGTATCAAAATATGGGAAGAGGAAAGATGGGTAATAAATAAAAACATAATATGTATATTTATATTATTCTTATTTCATATAAATATAAATTATGACTCTCTTTTCATTTCAATCCTCACGACACATGTCCAAACGTCAATAGGCACCAACACGACGCGGTTTCCAGGCCGCTAGGACTCACGGGTCCAAACAACAAACGCCAGCCCGGCGCACTGGACTTCGTAAAGCCAGGACACCTGACAAACCTTCTCTGCAAGGGCACGTTTCCTCCGGAAGGCGAGAGTACATGCCTACTCTCAGACTACTTTAAGCCTCCGTTGGGCAGCTTGCAGTATAGACGCAATAGAGATTTCCCGAAGGTCTCGTACGCCTAGAATGTGGGCTCAGGATAGATCGGAGGACCGTGACCTCCAGTTAATCCCTGCCCCGACTGGGCTGTTGGTCTAATGTACTTAGTCTAGGATAGTCCTAGACACAATGCCCGATCAATTTAGACAGTGGCGATCAGACCTCAAAGATTACTATTTTTTCAATCATAGTAATCCAATCCAACAGAGAGTCATAATTATATTTATATTTTATATTTCCATTTATATTTCTTCATTTAATATGAGAAATATATCATAATATGAGTCATAATATGATCTCCGATCTTGAATATGAGTTGAATATGAGAATATATATAAAACATTTAAAATAAAAATTTAATACTTTTGAAGAATTTGAATTAAATTTCTTTTACGCGATTTTATTTCTTTTATGCTATTTCAAATGTTTATTTATTTTAAAAATTTAATGAACTAATAAATTCTACATATTAATTCTATAGATGAATAAATTCTATATTTCCTATATATTTCTATATATTTCTATATATTTCCAAAAAATACCTAATCAATTAAACTCTATTATTTTCAAAATATCTGTCACTTTATATGGTACATAAATATTTAATTTAATTTAATTTCTTAAAACGATTAAATTACTTTACTTATTTTATTTATATTTTCTTGCAAAATTATTTGATAATTTTTAGCAATTAATATATCCCGCAAATGAAATATAAAAAACGATATAAAATAATAAAATCAATACAAAGAACTCTATTTGTGCAAGTACATTATAATAAATAATGTTATACCAAGATTAAATATACAATCTTAAACTGTTTACATCTATCCATTTTAGGACAACAAATCTATGAAAATATATCCAACTGCAAACTTTTAATAATAAATAATAAATACTATAATAATATAATAATATAATACTATAATAATAAAAATAATCTAATATAAGCTTCATAGATTTGTTATCCTTATAAGTATAAAAAATTTATCACTCACCGATCCGATGCGCAACAGCGGAGTAAATCTGCAACGTAGCTACGATGATTCTGTAACATACAAAGAAAATATTCAAATTATATTAGCGTTCGAAACATTAGATATTTTAAAAATGTTTACGTATATCGAATCTTGTTTTTCAATTAGATATTTATGAAAATAATTAATAATTAATAAATAATTTTCAAAAAAGATCTTTATAGAAATAAATTCATATTAAACTTTAAATTATTTTTCTTTCCCAAAATATAAATTTTAAGTGATTGAAATTCAGTGAAATAAATGAAAAAAGAAATAATTCCAAATAAATGAAAAAAGAAATAATTTCATTTCGACAAAAAATTTATACTTACCGCAAGGTTGCTCCGCCGGTGCCCGATGCCTCTTCTAGGCCTCCTCCTCCTCTCAAGGTGTCGGGTCGTCGGATGTCCTCGCAGCACAGGACACTCGCGAAACACACTCGCGAATTATTATAAGCGCGCGGAAACTAACTTTCGATAAGTCTTTCGCGCGATATTTGACGGCACTCCGCGTTTAGCTGCCCGTGAAAATATCAAGTTCCGTCGGTCCAGTCAGCACCCGGGTCGGTGAGCTTTTCGGGACACACGATAACTCTTCGAGCAAAGGCTAGGACCGAAGCGGAAGAAGACGAATCGACTGGCTTGAATCCGACGTCTCTTGTTTCTGAGAAATCACGTCTAAAATTGACTCAACCATCGCATAGCCAACGGTTCAGGTCGAATCACCAGGGCGGATACCATACACGTGATATCAAAAGTCACCCTGGCTATCGAGAAGGCTGGTAGATGTGACGAGAGAGAAGGTACCCACCGCCGATGCCTAACAATCTAGACAATCGGGCAACCGGGATCCAGCCTCTCGGCACACGCAAAAACCGTCCGATATACTAAGTTCTGGTCAAGTCAGATTAAACGCGATTCATTAGGGAGAGAAAACAAGAAAAGCGACGAAAGCAAGTCGATCGATTGAATTCTTGCCGATTGGGACCGAACCACTTGTCGAAGACAGAGCGTGTTCTCAATTAGCCGTTTAATGCATTTTGCAACTGTGCGAAACACAACACATCAAGCGATAGCGAGTGCGTGTAACATTCACAGCCGGCATCACCAGTGCCGCGACGCACGTGGCGTGAAGACGTAGCCGACTACGTCTCAATGAGACATCCCATGCTCCCTGCACCCCTTGACAGTACGACTCCCGGCACGAACCGTGATACTTCTCAAACGAGCCCTCGCAGGACGAGGAAAAGCTTTTCAGTCTGATTTACTCTATACGCGCGATATTTGACGGCACTCCGCGTTTAGCTGCCCGTGAAAATATCAAGTTCCGTCGGTCCAGTCAGCACCCGGGTCGGTGAGCTTTTCGGGACACACGATAACTCTTCGAGCAAAGGCTAGGACCGAAGCGGAAGAAGACGAATCGACTGACTTGAATCCGACGTCTCTTGTTTCTGAGAAATCACGTCTAAAATTGACTCAATCATCGCATAGCCAACGGTTCAGGTCGAATCACCAGGGCGGATACCATACACGTGATATCAAAAGTCACCCTGGCTATCGAGAAGGCTGGTAGATGTGACGAGAGAGAAGGTACCCACCGCCGATGCCTAACAATCTAGACAATCGGGCAACCGGGATCCAGCCTCTCGGCACACGCAAAAACCGTCCGACTAAGTTCTGGTCAAGTCAGATTAAACGCGATTCATTAGCGAGAGAAAACAAGAAAAGCGACGAAAGCAAGTCGATCGATTGAATTCTTGCCGATTGGGACCGAACTACTTGTCGAAGACAGAGCGTGTTCTCAATTAGCCGTTTAATGCATTTTGCAACTGTGCGAAACACAACACATCAAGCGATAGCGAGTGCGTGTAACATTCACAGCCGGCATCACCAGTGCCGCGACGCACGTGGCGTGAAGACGTAGCCGACTACGTCTCAATGAGACATCCCATGCTCCCTGCACCCCTTGACAGTACGACTCCCGGCACGAACCGTGATACTTCTCAAACGAGCCCTCGCAGGACGAGGAAAAGCCTTTCAGTCTGATTTACTCTATACGCGCGATATTTGACGGCACTCCGCGTTTAGCTGCCCGTGAAAATATCAAGTTCCGTCGGTCCAGTCAGCACCCGGGTCGGTGAGCTTTTCGGGACACACGATAACTCTTCGAGCAAAGGCTAGGACCGAAGCGGAAGAAGACGAATCGACTGACTTGAATCCGACGTCTCTTGTTTCTGAGAAATCACGTCTAAAATTGACTCAATCATCGCATAGCCAACGGTTCAGGTCGAATCACCAGGGCGGATACCATACACGTGATATCAAAAGTCACCCTGGCTATCGAGAAGGCTGGTAGATGTGACGAGAGAGAAGGTACCCACCGCCGATGCCTAACAATCTAGACAATCGGGCAACCGGGATCCAGCCTCTCGGCACACGCAAAAACCGTCCGATATACTAAGTTCTGGTCAAGTCAGATTAAACGCGATTCATTAGGGAGAGAAAACAAGAAAAGCGACGAAAGCAAGTCGATCGATTGAATTCTTGCCGATTGGGACCGAACCACTTGTCGAAGACAGAGCGTGTTCTCAATTAGCCGTTTAATGCATTTTGCAACTGTGCGAAACACAACACATCAAGCGATAGCGAGTGCGTGTAACATTCACAGCCGGCATCACCAGTGCCGCGACGCACGTGGCGTGAAGACGTAGCCGACTACGTCTCAATGAGACATCCCATGCTCCCTGCACCCCTTGACAGTACGACTCCCGGCACGAACCGTGATACTTCTCAAACGAGCCCTCGCAGGACGAGGAAAAGCCTTTCAGTCTGATTTACTCTATACGCGCGATATTTGACGGCACTCCGCGTTTAGCTGCCCGTGAAAATATCAAGTTCCGTCGGTCCAGTCAGCACCCGGGTCGGTGAGCTTTTCGGGACACACGATAACTCTTCGAGCAAAGGCTAGGACCGAAGCGGAAGAAGACGAATCGACTGACTTGAATCCGACGTCTCTTGTTTCTGAGAAATCACGTCTAAAATTGACTCAATCATCGCATAGCCAACGGTTCAGGTCGAATCACCAGGGCGGATACCATACACGTGATATCAAAAGTCACCCTGGCTATCGAGAAGGCTGGTAGATGTGACGAGAGAGAAGGTACCCACCGCCGATGCCTAACAATCTAGACAATCGGGCAACCGGGATCCAGCCTCTCGGCACACGCAAAAACCGTCCGACTAAGTTCTGGTCAAGTCAGATTAAACGCGATTCATTAGCGAGAGAAAACAAGAAAAGCGACGAAAGCAAGTCGATCGATTGAATTCTTGCCGATTGGGACCGAACTACTTGTCGAAGACAGAGCGTGTTCTCAATTAGCCGTTTAATGCATTTTGCAACTGTGCGAAACACAACACATCAAGCGATAGCGAGTGCGTGTAACATTCACAGCCGGCATCACCAGTGCCGCGACGCACGTGGCGTGAAGACGTAGCCGACTACGTCTCAATGAGACATCCCATGCTCCCTGCACCCCTTGACAGTACGACTCCCGGCACGAACCGTGATACTTCTCAAACGAGCCCTCGCAGGACGAGGAAAAGCCTTTCAGTCTGATTTACTCTATACGCGCGATATTTGACGGCACTCCGCGTTTAGCTGCCCGTGAAAATATCAAGTTCCGTCGGTCCAGTCAGCACCCGGGTCGGTGAGCTTTTCGGGACACACGATAACTCTTCGAGCAAAGGCTAGGACCGAAGCGGAAGAAGACGAATCGACTGACTTGAATCCGACGTCTCTTGTTTCTGAGAAATCACGTCTAAAATTGACTCAATCATCGCATAGCCAACGGTTCAGGTCGAATCACCAGGGCGGATACCATACACGTGATATCAAAAGTCACCCTGGCTATCGAGAAGGCTGGTAGATGTGACGAGAGAGAAGGTACCCACCGCCGATGCCTAACAATCTAGACAATCGGGCAACCGGGATCCAGCCTCTCGGCACACGCAAAAACCGTCCGATATACTAAGTTCTGGTCAAGTCAGATTAAACGCGATTCATTAGGGAGAGAAAACAAGAAAAGCGACGAAAGCAAGTCGATCGATTGAATTCTTGCCGATTGGGACCGAACCACTTGTCGAAGACAGAGCGTGTTCTCAATTAGCCGTTTAATGCATTTTGCAACTGTGCGAAACACAACACATCAAGCGATAGCGAGTGCGTGTAACATTCACAGCCGGCATCACCAGTGCCGCGACGCACGTGGCGTGAAGACGTAGCCGACTACGTCTCAATGAGACATCCCATGCTCCCTGCACCCCTTGACAGTACGACTCCCGGCACGAACCGTGATACTTCTCAAACGAGCCCTCGCAGGACGAGGAAAAGCCTTTCAGTCTGATTTACTCTATACGCGCGATATTTGACGGCACTCCGCGTTTAGCTGCCCGTGAAAATATCAAGTTCCGTCGGTCCAGTCAGCACCCGGGTCGGTGAGCTTTTCGGGACACACGATAACTCTTCGAGCAAAGGCTAGGACCGAAGCGGAAGAAGACGAATCGACTGACTTGAATCCGACGTCTCTTGTTTCTGAGAAATCACGTCTAAAATTGACTCAATCATCGCATAGCCAACGGTTCAGGTCGAATCACCAGGGCGGATACCATACACGTGATATCAAAAGTCACCCTGGCTATCGAGAAGGCTGGTAGATGTGACGAGAGAGAAGGTACCCACCGCCGATGCCTAACAATCTAGACAATCGGGCAACCGGGATCCAGCCTCTCGGCACACGCAAAAACCGTCCGACTAAGTTCTGGTCAAGTCAGATTAAACGCGATTCATTAGCGAGAGAAAACAAGAAAAGCGACGAAAGCAAGTCGATCGATTGAATTCTTGCCGATTGGGACCGAACTACTTGTCGAAGACAGAGCGTGTTCTCAATTAGCCGTTTAATGCATTTTGCAACTGTGCGAAACACAACACATCAAGCGATAGCGAGTGCGTGTAACATTCACAGCCGGCATCACCAGTGCCGCGACGCACGTGGCGTGAAGACGTAGCCGACTACGCCTCAATGAGACATCCCATGCTCCCTGCACCCCTTGACAGTACGACTCCCGGCACGAACCGTGATACTTCTCAAACGAGCCCTCGCAGGACGAGGAAAAGCCTTTCAGTCTGATTTACTCTACTACGATTTACTCTAGTACGGCACTCCCGAAGAAAACGCGCGACGCGACGAACTGGCTACAGTTCGTTTATTCAATTAAATCGGCGGCGGAAAAGTTATTAATAACAGTAATATTATTCAATGTTAATATTAATGTTACTAATAACTGTGCAACGGGTACTATTAGCTTCTTCGTCTTTGGGGTACGTACTCGAGTAGCACAAATTAATCGGCAAATTATCAGCCATCATCGGACCAACAGCTAACGTCTGGCCAATATTCTGCCGATAATAATGCTGCTTGAGTAACCCCTCAGAATACTGAGCCCCTCTGCCACGACAAGGCCATACCCTTTAGAGGGGTTATCATTTATAAAAAGTCATAAATTTCAAAAGGAATAAGACGCGCGAAATGTATATCTATTTCGTTAAGAAGTCATTTTTTTCGATACATTTATATCATTAATCAATCATAATTAATAAGTATTAACTATTATTCATATGATGCTACAACAATGTTTGGTATTGTTTAACAATAAAAAAAATACGAAGGGACGCAGCGCACTGTTACCTGCTCCTATGAACGCCGATTAGAGAATAATAACACGTGGAAGATTCGTAAATACCGGCCGTATATACATGCAGTGCGCACGTGTTAAACGCGGCGCGTAAACAATGCTCAAGGCTACGTCATCAACAATATTACTACTAATATTTAACTTATATGAGGCTCTATACTCTATAACATATCTTTTGATAATTCAATACTGACAGTAATAGTAATTAAGAATATTTTTAAAATCGTATGAACTTCCAAAAATGTATGTAGACAGACTTCGCGGTCTTTTGTTGCTCAAGCATGATTAGGATAAGCGAATAGATAAGAAATTCCGATTGTGAGATTCAGACATATGTAAGCTAGCTAAACTGCTATGATCATGACAGTGGGAAAGAAATATACGAGATATAAGCGAAAATTTAAGTCTGGAGGGAAGTATTCTATAATTCTTTTAATTTAACATAATTTTATAATGAATTCATGTCGTAAAATTTCATAAAAATAAAAATATTAAAAAATGTCTTCACGAAATTCATAGTTGAGCAAATTTAACTTAAATAATAAAATTTGAGAATATATAAAAATAATTATTTTAGAACTCTATAACTTTGCACAATTAAGGTTATATTAAAAAATTAAATTCGATAAATCACAAAAACAGAAACCTAAGAATTTACAAATGTAGATTTTCAGAGAGCTGAGATAAATAAGGATATGATATAATCTCAGAGAGTCAAAGAAAAATCTATTTAAATACACACACATATTAAAAAAAAGGATAATATAAAGAAATATAAAGAAGGAAAAGATTTTTTTATGAAGTTTACGTATTCAAAATTTTTTAATAATATTAACGTAAAATACGATAATATATTTATATTTTTGTTCCAAGATTTTGAAATATTTTATTATTAAACTTTTCTTATTAAATTTTTATTATTAAACTTTTCTTATTGAATAAAACTGAATGCTCACTGTAAACTAGAATCTGTCGTTTGCAATCTGTACTGTATTCGCGTATCAACATATATATATAATAATTGCCGAAGATTCTCAATTATAATATTAGTATAAAATAAATAAGCTCGCGTGTACTGATGTGTGTTATGTGTATATGCAAAGACACAGACACACACACACAGAGAGAGAGAGAGAGAGAGAGAGAGAGAGAGAGAGAGAGAGAGAGACAAGCTAATCTTGTATGACTTAATTCCACTTTGTCGTGCGTATTCATTACTACAGGCAAATGCTACTACAGGCAAATATGTTTCTTTAGTAAAAAAAAATTTTGAAAAATTTATACTTGTGCGTGTCCATGACTCTTTCATTCACAACAGTGTTCCTCATTCTTTTCTGTACAAATTGCAAAACAACAAACAATAAACAAATAAATTCTCTGGACAAAATTCACAGTATTTAGTTTCATATTAATCAACGTAATGTAAATAGCAAGTTGCGTTAAATTTGTTACTTTGAATTTTTAATTTTCAAAGAAAAAAATAAGAACGTTAGTGAGCAAAAATCTTTATATAATAAATTTTCACTATATTTTCCATATAAATATTACTATTATTATCTTGCACATTAAATGGAAATCAAAATATATTCTTAAAAATTTGAATATCTCATTTAAGAAGTAAATTTCAGATATGTTACTAAAGATTTTTTAAGCAATATTTCTCAGATTATGTTAATGTAACAAAACTATGACGCAATACGTTAATGCAAATACGTTAATGCAAATAATACATAACAATTATTAACTTAAATATCAATTAATTCACTCACTCTGTCCTGTGGCATCCATTTTCTTTTTTGGAAATGCAATTATTATTTATTGAACAAGTATTTTTTATTTTAGAATATGTAAGATTAATAAAAAATAATTTATTATATTTTTTAAATTTTTATGTTAAAATTACATGCTACTTCAATTAATCTTTTATTTTAAATGTATCAAAAAATTATAAATTAAGTTAAGAAGTAAAATATTTAATATGAATATTTTGTTCAATTATAATATAGTATCATTATAATTATTTAAATAATATAATGTTTTTTATTTATTTTAAATATCAAACCTAACAAAATGTAATTTTATTTTAGATCGGAGAAATATATAGTAAATAGTAATTAATGCACTCACCAAGTTCTGCTTTCCAATAAAATTTTATTGACAGCTTTCTCGAATCACATACACATTAACAACGATCACTTTATTCGGTACTCTTGACATTTACGCGAGCCACGAGAGAATTTCACTTGCCGCGACGCAACAGGTACGAAAATTGTATAAAGTAACAATTTATAAACGAATGGGATTATATTTACTCACTGCACTATTACTTACGCAATAAAATAATCTGTCCACATTAGCACTTTAGGTATCATATCTGCGGGCAATTGAATTTGAAACGCAAGAAACATGGAACGCAAGAAACATGGAACGTTTGATTCGGAACACGCGCGAACAAATATGACGCAGCAAGAAGACCGCGCGATATGTTGATGATGACGGTCACATGCGTAAATATGTATATTAAATTAAAACGAAATATCTCATTTCGATTTGAAAATTTCATACCTAATATGATCATATTAATATTAAACCTACGTCGCGTTTGTCTCGATAGTTTCAGGTGACCTCGGCGTAGTAAAGGCAACAGCGGCAAGAAGTGTTTGTGTTACGTTAATATATATATCAAATAGAAATGAAATAATTCGCTTCCATTTAAAATTTCATATCTAATATGAATAAATTAATATTGTGTGACATTAAATCGATTTTGTCTGAATATTTTCATTTTATTATTACGCGAGCAATATAATCTGTTCGAACGAATACGCGCGCGAGATTTTATCCTGTTACGATACAAGTACGCGATTGTCGCATTTCACGAATGAATGGGATTCTATTTATATATTACAAAGTTATTTACGTAATAAAATAATTACTCATTTCCATGTTCAATATTCTAGATATCCTATTTGCGTGTAATTTGAATTTCGGAAACGCGAAGAATACGGTGCGCCCTATCCGACGCACGGCGCGAACAATTATGGCGCAACGAGAAGACCAAGGGTGGCGCGATACGACACCGCGCCGGCGCGTGACGTCACGTGACCTCGGCGTAGTAAAGACAACAGCGGCAAGAAGTGTTTGTGTTACGTTAATAAATATATCAAATAGAAATAAAATAACTCGCTTCCATTTGAAAATTTCATATTTAATATGAATAAATTAATATTGTGCGACATTAAATCGCGTTTGTCTCGATATTTTCATTGTATTATTACGCGAGCAATATAATCTGTTCGAACGAATACGCGCGCGAAATTTTATTCTGTGATGATACAAGTATACGATTATCGCATTTCACGAATGAATGGGATTCTATTTATATATTACACAGTTATTTATGTAATAAAATAATTACTCATTTCCATGTTCGATATTCTAGACATCCTATTTGCGTATAATTTGAGTTTCGGAAACGCGAGAAATACGGAGCGTCCTATCCGGCGGACGGCGCGACAAATATGCGCAATGAGAAGACCAAGGGTGGCGCGATACGACACCGCGCCGACGCGTGACGTCACGTGACCTCGGTGAGTAAAGCAACAGCGGCAAGAATTGTTTATGTTACGTTAATAAATATATCAAATAGAAATAAAATAACTCGCTTCCATTTGAAAATTTCATATCTAATATGAATAAATTAATATTGTGCGACATTAAATCGCGTTTGTCTCGATATTTTCATTGTATTATTACGCGAGCGATATAATCTGTTCGAACGAATACGCGCGCGAGATTTTATTCTGTTACGATACAAGTACGCGATTGTCGCATTTCACGAATGAATGAGATTCTATTTATATATTACACAGTTATTTACGTAATAAAATAATTACTCATTTCCATGTTCAATATTCTAGATATCCTATTTGTAATTTGAATTTCGGAAACACGAGGAATACGGTGCGCCCTATCCGGCGCACGGTGCGAACAAATATGGCGCAACGAGAAGACCAAGGGTAGCGCGATACATCACCGCGCCGGCGCGTGACGTCATATGACCTCGGCGTAGTAAAAGCAACAGCGGCAAGAATTGTTTGTGTTACGTTAATAAATATATCAAATAGAAATGAAATAACTCGCTTCCATTTGAGAATTTTATATTTAATGTGTATAAATTAATATTGTGTGACATTAAATCGCGTTTGTCTCGATATTTTTATTTTATTATTACGCGAACAATATAATCTGTTCGAATGAATACGCGCGTGAGATTTTATCCTGTTACGATACACGTACGCGATTGTCGCATTTCACGAATGAATGTGATTCTATTTATATATTACACAATTATTTACGTAATAAAATAATTACCCATTTCCATGTTCAATATTCTAGATATTCTATTTGCGTGTAATTTGAATTTTGGAAACGCGAGGAATACGGTGCGCCCTATCCGGCGCACGGCGCGAACAAGTATGGCGCAACGAGAAGACCAAGGGTAGCGCGATACGCCGCCGCGCCGGCGCGTGACGTCACGTGACCTCGGCGAGTAAAGGCAACAGCGGCAAGAATTGTTTATGTTACGTTTTTGAATACGATTCTATTTATATATTATACAGTCATTTAAGTAATGAAATAATTATCCATTTTTATGTTAATACTTTTATTGACGCTATCTGTGTAATAATTATAACATGCAAAAATAAGTGAAATAGCAAACAGTAGAGACTTCTATGAAAATATAATTTTATTTTTTCCTTCTGTTTAAATATTTTTTAAAATTTTGCAGTTTTTTTTACATTTTTATATTTCTCGAAATTCATGTCATGAAAATTAAATTATTTAAAATAAAACGCTGAAAACAAGTCATTATAGAATAACTTTGCATTTTGCTGTTATTTTTATATTCTCAAAAATTTATTTTAATCGTGGACATAACATGAATGAGAATCACGTAGACATTATCTATAGTATCATGAACATTGACTTAATTTATACCCAGTCGTTCAATCCTGATTCACTTCGGAATGAAATAATATTTCTTAAGTGTAAGCGGATTAATTTCGATCCACTTTATGGATCGGCAGGAGTGACAGGTTAACTCTGACTTGATCTAAAATGATTATCTACTCCTTATTTACAGTGCAGATATGTATCTACTCAATTATATTTTGTCTTATGTCTAACGATGTTTCGTCTTTGTTAAAATAATTTCTTTTACAATTACGAAGCTATCTACAGAGCTAATTTTGCAATTTAGCTTAAATAATTAAAATAATGTAACTATCTCCTTATTTACAGTGCAGATATATGTTTGAGTACGCTCATATTATCTCGTAGAAGCAATATTCTGCCATGAGTCTTTTTCTACGTATTTTTTATAAAATTCTCTTGCTACAGAGTCGGATTTTGCAATTTGGTTCTTAAAAAAAAATTTACAATAGGTGAAAATGTTTGCACCTTATTGTCCTAGTGCAAATCTTTTTACGCATGCGTACCCCCTTACTTCATACGCATGCGCATGTGTTTTTGTACAACCTTTTCGGAGCCATGTATTTGAGGCAAGTTAGCAGTCTAGTATATAAATATAAATATCTATGGTCAACGTCTATGTTTTTATGGACATAGAGGTACTTCAAAATAAAGTTACAGCTAAGGTTGTATTCATAAATTCACCAGTACTGAAAATATATAGTCTACGTAACGTATTTTATAGATTTTCAGTACTGGCAGTGAATTTACGAACACAGTCTAAATCGCGGTCATATCCGCTCTCTCTGTCTGCCTTCTCTCTGTCTGAATTCAGCATAACTTTTATATGACAAAGAGAGATAGCCCGGAAATTTGCTTTCTCAGTCTGACCACTCTCACTTTGCAATGCTCAGTGTCTCTTCTAGTATAGTTGTATTGCAATGGTTGTTAAATATTAGAAATGTTAGAAATGTCAGCTATTTATTCATATATAAAAAAAAAATTTGCTTTATCACGTTAATACTACTACGTATAAATGGCTTCAACAAAAGTAAGCAATTATCTTTTGTACTTGATTTATGAGTTGGAAGAAAAAAAATGACATATTCTTAAATTTGTAATATGTTATTTTTGCAGATTGAATTTACGGTACATATGACATGTGAAAAATGTGTCAACGCAATTTCCAAGAGTATAGCCGATTTAGAAGGCGTTCAAAATATCGATATATCATTAGAACGTGGCACTGTCATCCTTGAAACAAACCTGCCTAGCTCTGTTATACAGGAAAGAATTGAAAGAACTGGACGGCGGGCAGTCTTAAAGGGATATGGAGGTTTAAATATATTTTATTGCTTACATATGATGTATAGTTCACACACACACATACACACATCAATCACTATATATATATATATATATATATATATTATAGTTTTTTATTTTTATTTACAATTATAAAGGATATATTTATAAACTATAAGAGAAGTAATTTTATATAGAAAGATCATATTTAGGGAAAAAAACTTCAAAATTTAAAATATATATGATTGCTTATGATTGTAAAAATTAATTTATCTTTTACAGATGAATTAAGTGCTGTATCAATGCTAGGTGGAAATTCAGGGTATAGTGTAGGTAATGCAATTAAAGGAGTAGTAAGATTTGCGGAAACTTCAGAAGGTTGTATCATAGATGGTACAATAGATGGTTTATCACCGGGTGAGCATGGTATACACATACATGAATGTGGCGATATATCTAATGGCTGTGACAGGTAAATCAAATTGCGAAAGTAAATATTTAAATTGATACCTTAAAAAAAATTTCATTTTTATTACAGCGTAGGTGGACATTTTAATCCAAATAATTCACCACATGGTAGTCCGGAAGACGATCTATCTAATCGAGTAAATATAAACAGATGCTCTTACGTATACACATATATTTTTTAGCTAAATGTTTTAATATTATTATTATTGTTTGCAATTACAGCATGTTGGTGATCTTGGTAATATCCTAACAGATACTACTGGCAGAACTACTTTCCGAAAAATAGATAAGTTCCTTAAAATATCCGATATTATTGGTAGATCTCTCATTGTCACTAAAAATCCAGATGATTTTGGAAAAGGTGACAATCCAGAATCTAAAATAAATGGAAATAGTGGATCTAGGTATAGGTGACCGATAACTAGCACGTCAAAGTTTAATGATTGATTATTTTACATTAAATTTTTTTTCATTTTGCATAGACTTGCATGTGGCATAATAGCCAGATCATCTGGATTATTTCAAAATACAAAGAAGATTTGTGCATGTGATGGCCTTACTATATGGGATGAGAGAGATCGAGCACTTAAACATGGTATAAAAAGTTATACAGAACTAAATAAAAAAATATGCTCGTTAATTTAAATTTTTTTTTAATTTAGCTATTTTACATATCAAATTGTACGTTGCTTATTATTATTAATCTTCACATTTTTTTTCATTAACAATTGATGAAAAAAGATGAAAAGAAAGAGGAAAGAAAAAAGATTTTTCTTAATTTTTTTTTTTCATTTAAATATATTAACACATACGGATATTAAAACTGTAGCAATTATACAAATAATTTTATGATTTGTATAGAATTTGGTTGTATATAGTAACTTATTCTTTTTTCAGCAAATTTGTAACTAACATGACACATAATGTGATATAGGTTTTTAACAAAATACATTCCAAATCAAAATCTTATAAACAACAGAAACAAATATATAAAAATGAAATATATTTTTAAATCAAATAAATTATATTTATAAATATCTAATTTCTTTATGTATAGCTGTATTAAATTAATAGGTAAATATATAGATAATTTTATTTGTTCTTCGACGGAGTTACAAAGGCTTTCACATTCTGACACTTTTTAATAAAATACAATATAAATATTGCCTGATATACTGATTACATAAATAAAGTGCGATGTTTCATAGATATGAGAATACAAAAATAGAACATGAATCATAAAACATGAAATATATGAAATATATAAACTGAATATAGCCACAATATAACTAGTAGATGGGCAATAAAATGCAGAGCGTTTTATTTGTGCAAGTCATATTAAATATGACAAGAACATACATAGATATAATTAACAGACGAGTTATAATTAATCAGACTTGTATCATATTAGACTGATATTCATAATCCATTCTTATACTTAAGATTGTTTTAAATAAGCTTATACAGTTATCTTATTAATTGAAATGTAATCTTAAGATAATCTTATATATAAAAGCTGATGGCTGATATTCATAATCGAATCTTACATTTAAGACTGCCTGTTATTGTTTTAAGAGGTTATTAACTAATCACAGAGCTGTATTAGCATTTTAAGACATTAAGACAATCTTCATCAAAATAAGAATTATGAATATCGATTGTAGTGCACTTTTTGTATCTGAAGCAAGATGAACATAGAATGTAAACGTTAGAAAAAGGAAGAATGAAAAACGGTGTTTTCGATTGCAATGAATTTTGAAATTCATTGCAATCGAAAACACTATATGATTTATGTAAAATATAATACCTTTAAATAATAATAAAACAATACTTTTAATTAAAATAATTAAGAAATTAAGTTAAGAATGATCAATTTTAAATTTGCAGGTGTTGGTGATTCTTAAATTTAATAAATTAATAAAATTAATCAAGATGGTAAAATCGGCTCTATATGACTTAAATTTTAACATCGTTTTAACTTATCTTAGATTAGCGCCTTTATTTAGATTATGATATATCGCCCGCAATATACAGATGCAGAACTAAAGGAACGAATATTAAGGAGTATATGTCACTTAATATTAGAACAGTGTAGGCGGGGGCGTGGTCGTAGCAAACGCAATTATTAAAAATTCACACGTCAACGATCGATCGATCCTCTCAAAGAAACAAGAGAGAAAGCGGGGAAAGAAACAACGAGAGAAGTGGGAATTTAAGTGAGCCCACGCGCGTGAGACGTCATCAGTCATAGTCGGCTGCGCTTTAAAAAAAAAAAAAAAAAAAAAACTGGACATTACATTAATGCGCTTAACTGTCCATTAAACTAAACATTACGGAGAGCGACAAAATTTCATCGTCGGCGTGAATAAAAAAAAAAGATAATCGGCGACAAGACAAAGGGCTCTAACATGACTGAAGACTCAATCTCTTCTTTCTACCACGTGATCGCATCACGTTAACCATTGTTGCAAACACAATTTAGCGCAGTCATTAAACAACTTGGTTTAGGCTTATATGTTTGCGCACGCGCGTTGTCTCTCTCTCTCTCTGTCTCTGTCTCCGTCTCCATACTATCGAGGCTCGAGAGCCGAGGCCGGCCGAGGCCGAAAGCAGTGGTGCGAACTTATGCCCGAGCACACTGACGGTTTTCCCCCTCCACTTGCGCACAGAGACGCTCCATCTATCCGTGAGCCTACGCGCGCTTGCGCAGACACACGAATAGACGGAGCGTCTTTGTGTGCGCAAGTGGAGGGGGAAAATCGCCAGCGTGCTCGGGCACAAGTTCGCAGTGTTCGCACCACTGGCCGAGAGGCGAAGTGATAGCCGCGCGGATGATCGATGCGGTGGTGTGCGATCGCGTTTCGCGATTGTCTGTGACGCGTCATCGCATCTCCCTCCGACCCGTCGCGTACGGGTCGCAACGATTATCGGCTTCGGGCGGAAGTGGCTGTGGAAATAGTCGGCGACAGTAGTGCACGGGCGCGAAACGAGAGTGCTGGTCGTGAGCTGTCGCTGTCACCGCCGCCGCCACCGCCGCAATGTCGCGTCTTAGCTGCTCTCCTCCGTCGCATCACAGCACGCATTAATTACCTTCGCCGCGTAATTCGTCGCTGTAATGGACTGACACATCTACCGTGCAAACCGATCATTTGGAAGGTGAGGTGAATCGCGTGTTATGCTACGCATAACAGTTGCATGATGAAACCGAAAGGTAAACATGCACCGCTATCACGCATGGCATTCCTTCCGCAAGGAAGTTCTAGGTATATCCTGCATTCTCGAGTCGAGTGATTTATTTCTACGAGTTGTGCACTCGTTTTCTCTTTCGAACAACTTCTCGACTGATTCGTTAAATTCGACGCGTAAAAGTGTATGCGTGTTTTTAATATGAAACTTGAAGTTTACGATGTGAATTGTCAATTTTAGATTCACAATGAGTTCGCAACCGATTGTGGTACCTGGTGGAGAGAATCAACGTCTGCAAGGAGAGACTTGTTCTGTATCTGTTGGAAGTTCAGCAGATACCTTTAAGACTATGACACCACCAAACGTCAGCCGATCCCTCAGTCGTAAGTGTATTACTTTATATATCTTGTCGTTACATGTGTTATATGTTGTTTAATGTTTCTGTACTTGATTAAAAATATATCAAATTCCACAACGTAAACAAGTTTATTAATTACTATAAGACACTTTGTAATGATATTAATTATTATTAATGTATCTATTATTCATTATAGCAATATGTACAATGCAGAGTGTCCCAGCTTTTGATAACTGTGTCTTAATATTTCATACATAGAATAATAGGTGTAAAACAAATCAATTGGTGTAAGAAAAATACATTGTTGTTTTAAAAAAAATTATGCAATTTGTAATATTCAAGTACATATTTTTTTACAAGCAATTATATTTTCTTTATACTAATATATTTATCGCATTATTCTATACATAACAGTATAAAGATACAATGATTAAAAAATGAATAGTTTACGAGATATATGGCAGGAATATGCCGGAATAAATTATAAAATATCTTGTAAACTATTGATTTTTTTGACATTTGTATCTTAATATCTTTTTATTCAGAATAATTAAAGAATTATACTGTGTAACAAAAAATATATAATTCCATTTAAAAAAATTATCATAAAAATATAGACAGTGACGCCATCTGCGAGTAAATTAATATCGTAATCATATGTGGTCCCTTCGAAACTTTACAATCTTTATATGAAACATTTTTTTTTTAAATGCATTGATCGAGAATTATTAAAATGAGACACTCTGTATAATTAATTTATAAGACATGAAAAAGATGTATTAAATTAAAAAGTGATAAAGTATAAATAGATAAAATGTCAAGTTAGGAAAGTGATATTACATAATTGTAAATATACACAAAGATTATATGTGTATTCTATTTCCTATTTATAAACTTTATAAAATCTTAAAAAACATTGACATTTGAACCATGTCAATGAAAATTATAGGTGTAATTGCAGCATGTTTTTACATTTTACAATTCTTAGTTCTACTTAGTTATTAGCATTCTAAATAGGTTTATATAACGCATAAATTATACATTTCTTTATGTTTACATAACATTTGTTTCTGTATATGCAACTTAGAATATCTTATGCATTACAATTTATTATGTGTGAATGCATAAACATTTCTAAAATTTATCTATCTTTGCAATGACAATTTTGAGTTTTATGCGTTTTTCCAAAATATTTTGGATATTTAAAAATATCTGATGACGGATGGAAATATGAATACATTTAATAAAACAATTTTATTATAAAACAGTCAAACCTCTCTAATTTCAATGCCAAAGAAATAGATAATAAATCGAGTTATAGAAATTTTCAACTTATGAAATTTTTCGAGTTATAGAGAAAAAACATTTGTTTACAAAGGTTCAGACAATTTAATAACTTTAATATTACTAGTAGTGTATGTACATGTATCCATTAAATTGTTAAAATATTTTAATTTCATGCTATAACTTAATAAAAACATACTTATAATTTTAAGAAAGAGACAAGAAAAAGTATCTAATTAAATTTCAAAAAATTTTATAATTTTTATTGATCATATTGAATTTTCAATAAATAAAAAATTTATTCTTGTTTTATAATATCAGTTGTTTTAGTATGGAAGGAAAATTAAATATTGATGTGGATTCTCTTTCGTGACGTTTATTTAACCTTTGAAATTTCGAGTTGTAAAGGCTTTTTTGTGATATAAAAATCAATTTTGAAATAATCCGAGTTATAGAGATAACTTATAAATAACTTCGATTTAGTTTTCTATTTTTCGTCTGGAGGATTTTTTCAAGGAATGAGTAAAAATTCGAAATGTAGAGATTTTCGAATTAGAGAGATTTTATTATAAAACGGTATTTCCATATTTGCGTACTTCCATTTTGCGATGTACTTTATGTGTAAAAATGCTTAGTAATCTTGACAATGAAGATATGTCAGCTATATACAGTTACGGCAGCTTATTAATATGAATGAAATATGTACTGTAGCACATCCGACTGATGGAAAAATGGAAATCAATACTCGAGAGTAACAAACTATTCTCGTGTTATAGCAGGAATCCCTACTGCTATAAGTAGTACTGTAGTTTGTTGTGGATAATAACTCATGTCATTTGACCCACTTTCATACTAGTTTTGTCTTGCAATGATGACAACGTATAATTTTACATTGATTGTCGTAAATTCTTGATTGGATGAAACAGAAGCATTCATACAGCACACTTTGATGTTCTAGATGACATTTCTCACATGACAAGTCTCTTTGTTTTTAAATGTTATGTACAAAGCATAATACACACAAAATTAGAGAAAAACGTAGTATAGGAATTTTATTTACAAAGTCTGAAAATATATTTTGACTATTTTTACTAATAGTTCACACGAGATTATCAAATTTCTTAAAATAATTGTTGAAACATAACGGTGTAAGAATAATAAAATATAAATGATTATTTTGTAGATAAAATTGAGATTTTTATAAAAAATATATATATTTACGAATAAATATATACACAGGGTACAAAATAAATATATATAAAATACATGTGTATGCGTGCACGTGTGGCGTGCGTGCGTGTGCGTGTGCGTGTGCGTGTTTGTACAGAGTGTTCTGTAAAGATTATACCAACACTTAAGAGTAAATTTCTAAGATCATTTTTGGAATAAAAATCTTATATACAGGGTGCGCCAAAAGTCTGAATTCAGTCGAATATCTCTAAAAATATAATTTTGAAAAATCCGTTTCAGACAAAAGTAATCATGTGGTCTCTTTAGAACTCTATCACTTTGGTACTAAACATTTTTTTACAATCTTGTGATTTCTAAATAATTGACTGTTTAAAATAAAATAGAACATCCTGTATATATTGGCGGTATATAATTTATGCTTGTGACTGCATGTAACAATATGAATTTGAAGCATGTTTTTTATTGTGCACATGTAAATAAGCATGTATATCTTCTTTTTTTGCAGTATATGATATGTGCAATAAAGTAGGCAAACATGCAGTATTTCTTTTTAAAATTTAAGTGCAAACAATTATGTTTTTTGTCATCTGATCCATTACACACACACACACACCAAAAAAAAAAGAAAAAAGAAAAAAAAAGACAATATTCTCTCTATCATTACATGTTAATATTATCTAGTTGTAATGTAGAAAATACAAATTCTGGCTGTTTATATTGTCGATTAATTTCTGAATAGCTCTTTGAAAAAGAAACAATTTCTATTTTTAATGTGATAATAAATATTGATGCAATTGAGTAAGTGCTAAATATGTAGAACCAGCGGATCGAGAACCTCGACGAAGCAGCATTCAAGCACCGTCTACACCATTACCTAAACTTCCATCAACCGAGTCCCTTTCAACAAGCATAAACATTACAACTGGTGCACCTTCATTTTTTTCAGGTATAAACCTAGAAATATTTTTGAAAATAATATATATCGTTGCTATAGTTTGGGGATAACGTTTGTGTGAAGGATTACAAGCAGCTTTTCAAACTTGATTAGCGTTATATACTTTTTTTTATTTTTACAATAGAATAGACGTGTATATACGCTAGAAAAAATTCTATATGGCTTTACAAAGTTCTTTTTTAATGCTTGTGTTTATGTTTCGTTTTACATGAAATTCTTTTGGTATAGCTAATAGTATGATTTAATATTTATTTGTTTGTAAAATGAGCCTCGGATATGTAAAGAAAGTTTAATTAATAGCCTTATTATCGATATAAAAGAATGCATATATATCGATTTGATTATATAATTCAATGTAATAGTGCAAATATTTATGTCTCATTGCTAAGACCTGGACGTTTATGCGAGTTCTCGTGCTGGCAACTCGCACGAATCTGTCCTTAAAGAGAAAAATTAATCTTAAATCAAGACAAATATCTTCATATGCAAGCAAGAATTATAATCTTTTAAAAATTTTAATCTTGACCCGATTGAAACTTGTTTGATATATTACTTTTGCTCAAGATTAAAAATCTTCAAAAATATGAAAATTATAATACTTTTGTTTATATATGAGAAAATATCTACACTTGTGTCGATATTAAAATTATTTTTAAAAGAATTATATATAATATTCTTGCTTAAATATGAGAGTATATAGTCTTGATTTAAGAGTAATTTATTTTTCTGTGTAAGAAAGATCTTGCTACCTCACTTCAGTGATGTTCTGCACAAGGCACGAAAAATCGTACGTCCAGGTTGTATTCATTGCATTATGCGGGCTATTTCATAAAGTTTACGTTTAATTTAATTATGCTTATACAGATTAGTAGGCAATTTTCTTTCAGCGAAAATGTATTGCATGCTGCCTTTTTTTTTTTCTCAAAATTTGATTTCTACTTTCCGAATGCGTTATTTTTCCTACACGCTAATCTTTTTATTGGCTTTACAGGGATTTAGAAATTCTTTTTTCATAAGTATTAAAATATGTGAAACTGATGCTTAGCAAAGCCGGTGGATTTTGTATCGAAACGATTAAAAGTTGAAAAATTGAGATCTTTATCTGTTCTTAATTTTATTTAGCAGCTAGACTTGTTAATCCGTAACAAAGCTTGTTTTATATAAAAACTTGTATTTATAAAATGGATTTTGTACTTATAAAATGGAAATAGTATGGTATGTAAATTATATGGGGAAATAATCTAGAGTTCTTAAAATTAGGCATAAATAACGAATATGAAAGATTTGTGTGTATGAAAATTTGTGTATGTATGCATAAATATATGATGAGTGTATATGAAAGTATGTTTGTATGCATAGATGTCTACATACGGACGCTTTTCTGTCGGACCTTGTTACTTTAGGATCCCTTTAAGCATGATTTTATTGCGATAATGATATTTAACTAGATTGCACTATGTGAATTATAGAAAAATAGAAATTTAATCTAATCCAGAATTATTAATATATGTTAGTAATCTGGCGCAAATCCTCTTCGCGAAGCGTTAACGTGTTCTTAACATAACAGATTAATATAATACTATTTTTTTCAAAAATTTGATTTTTATATTATATGTATGTATAAATTAAAAATTGTGTGTATATGTAAAAGCGCGTATTAAGTTATTTAGTTATTAAATAAATGTATATTTATATAAGCAAATCTTTTTGTCTCAATAACAATTAAGATGATTTAATATAGATATAACTGTGATATATTTTCGTAAAGTAAATTAATAAATTTTATTAGTAATATGTATGATAAACATTAATATTCTATTTTTTCTTTTATACAAAACATTATTTTACAAATTTTACACCGTTTTCTCGACTGTAATGGATTCAAAGTTGGATTGGACTGGATATGTGCAATCTGAATTCAAATATGTAAATGTAAAACAAGAAATGTATAAAATATTAAATATTAATTAATAAACTTATTATGAGAATATGTTTATTAATGCGTGAAAGAATCAGCGATTCACAATGTCGGGTTTAAATGTTTTAAATTAAATTTCAACTTTTATCTCATACTCTTCTATAATATTTTTGATAAGTACTTCTTAAATATTAGGCATTGAACGGTTTAAATATGATTGTAATTAATTTAATTATAATCTTAGTAATCCAAAGTAGATTATATATTATAAATTAAATATTATAAAGAACGATTAAAACTCATAGCAGTAAAAAACAATTATTATAAAACGTGAAATATATGGAAAAGAATATGATTTGAACTATATATTAATAGAAGCAAACGGTGAATAAAAAAGAAATATATTAACTAAGGTTTTTTTAAATAAAATAAATTCTCTCGTTTGATTTCTTTAATTACAACGATTGAAAAAATAATGTTTGCGATACCTCGTATTATTTTTGGATAAATGTATAAATGTAGACTTTTATTTATATAAGATTCTTATGAAATATTTACATTTCTTTTATGATAAATATTTTATAATTTAATTATTTCTACATTGTAAGTATGAATTATTTTTCCTAGAAAATATAACATTTGGTTTTCTTTTATTTCTTATATTAAATTACTTAATATGTAATTAAATTTAGTTTCCTAATAAAAATTATTATATTATCTGTTTGTTAAAAATTATATGTGTAAATTAAAATTGTGTTAACAAAATAAAAATTTATAATCGATAAAATATATAATTTTATTATTTTATTATTAATATATAAAATACATAATGTGTTAACTATATTATCTCATTTGTAAAAGTTTAGATTATTTAGAAAACAAAGTATTATTAATGTAAATCATTAAAAAAATGAATTTTCTAAATACGATATATAATTTAAAAATTTATAGAAAATAAACTATGGATACACTTTATTTTGTTATTCACGATTGTACAAAATATGATAACAAAAAAATAATACCAAATTATATTTGTTATAGGAGTCTCTGCAGGTGAAAGTAGCCAAAAAATGGATAATTCATCAGACAAGGTAATTAATTCCTCATTTTTGAAATGCAAGTCATTTATTAAGGTTAAATTTATTATTTTTCTGATAGCCAATTTGTAAGAACAGATTTTGTTTATTTATTAGTTATTATTATAATTTTTATTGGTAGAAAAATTTGATGCAGAATTTATATTTAAAGCTATTTTTTTTTCTAATTGTATACTTACAAAGAAAAATTTTATTCTGTACCTTTTACTTATTTTTTTCATAAAAGTTTTTCCCTCTCGATTGTATTGTGATTTATTATTTTATTTTTATTTTATTTTTATTTTTATTTTTATTATCTGGAATATAATAAGATACTTTAAATGTATGTTTTATATGAATATTTTTTAAATGTTTTTAGTCAATGGATTCTTGCAAATTAACGCGAAAGGAATCATACAAAGCTCAGAGAAAAAATTATCGAATGGAAAAGAAAAGAGTGGCCAATGAACTTTTAAGTTCTTTTAAAGATCCAACTGTTATTGTTATGAGTGATTGGTTAAAAGTTCGCGGCACATTAAAAAGTTGGACCAAATTGTGGTGCATTCTGAAACCTGGATTATTACTTCTATACAAAAGTCCAAAAACAAAGGTTTGTTTCGTCCACTTCTTTCATCAAGTAATAATATACTTAATTTATTATATCTATGATTACATATTTATTATAGAGTAATCATTGGGTAGGAACAGTACTACTTAATACATGTCAAGTTATAGAACGTCCAAGTAAGAAAGATGGATTTTGTTTTAAATTATTTCATCCTTTGGAGCAATCTATATGGGCTCCTCGAGGACCAGAAAAAGAAGCTATTGGTAGCTATATACTATATATATATATATTTTTTTTTTTCGTCGTTATATATGTATATATATGTATATGTATATATGTATGTATATTAAACATATATACTGCTTTTATATAGCAACTTTATTTTTTACAGTATATAATGAGTTATTATCGATAATCTAATTTAGTAATAGATATATATGTAATTATAATCATCATACAATTTTAATGTTATGAATAGATTAATATCTTCCAGGTGCTGTCGTACAACCATTGCCAACTTCTTACTTAATCTTTCGAGCACCATCCCAAGCGGCAGGCAAATGTTGGTTAGATGCACTTGAATTGTCGTTACGTTGTTCTTCATTAATAGTGCGTTCGACAAGCGCATTACCGCGTCCTTTAACACATGATGCAACTACCACTCATGAAACTCAGTGGAGCGAAGCTGATTATGAAAAGCACTTTGATGATCATGGTCAGTATCATTGATACACAGCTTTATACTTATAATATCACTTTTTTGTGATAAAAGTGAGATATTTTGCATTTAGATAAATCTTTTATGGAATGAAATTTTTAACACGCATAGTAAAATAGCAATATATTTTTTTAATTATTTATACCTTTTTTTATCCGTGAATTAATTAATTAAAGGTTAATTATTCCACAAAATGTTTTTTTAACTCTATTTTAATATATTTCATAAATGATTAATATGTTATATTAACATTGTTTACAAAAATTTATTTTGCATTGAATTTTGAGAATACCTCACACATTAATATTATATGAATTTTTATACAATGAAACAAAAGAACGGGAAAAGCAATCGATATTTTGGATTTGAATAACCATCAATAAATAAAAATCAAATAAGAAACTTTATGAAGACAAATAATTAAAAAAATATGTTGTACAAGAAGTACAATCTGTGAATGATGCATGGTGATTTGTCAATTTGCACTCCCATTGATAAAAGTAATCGATTATAGACTATTTTTTTGTACAAGTTATATAACCAAACTTATAATATAAATATAATTTAAAAAAAAAGTTTTTTCTTATAAAAATAACAGATAACATTATTTGTATAGTGTTACATGAATTTAAGGTAATCTTTTTAATGCATCTTTTTAATGCCTTTAATTTTTTGACGTATTTTTTTTTCAAATTATTAAAATTTGTATTATATTTGATATAAAAAATGTGTATGTGTATGTACACAAAAATATTTTTATATTTCTATATATCTAAATCTTACTTTATAAAGATCTACGTAATTTTATATTACGAACTTAATTCATTAATAATAATCTATTATTTTTTTTTCTATTCCTAATCTTCATCCTACTTGCTATCCTGCTTCTTGTACCAATAGTATATTTAAGCTGTTATGCTCCAAAATCACCTACAACACCTCAAAGACGTTTGTTATCTTGTCCGCAACCACTCTCACCTATAACTCGCGATCTTAGAAGTGTATGCCCTTCACCAACTCCAATATTTCAACATCTTTGTCATGCAGTTACATATTGGGAAAAACTTTTGCTTGATCGATCTTCCACACCTGGCACAGATCAAGAAAATGTTGTATCTTCGATTTCTAATGAAGAATCAGATAATCAGCCGTCTACCTCCTCACATTCTGCTTTAGCATCTTATCCATCAATTCCTTCAGCACGTCGCATGACCATTCCCTCTATACACGTCTTAGAATATGATGATACCTGTCAAATAGTAACGCTAGATCCTGTATACACCTCGCACACAGACCTGGACGATATTAGTCAACCGGAAAATGGAGTAGCAGCTGATGCTGAAATCAGTGCCTCTGATAGCGAATCTGAGGCATCGGCCAAAGAAGATCAATCATCAGAACCAATCACCGAAACACCATATGTAGCTAATGAAAACGAAGTTCTTGGAACGGTAAGTATTAATTTTGTATAGCATAATTCTTAATTAGAAAATATACATAATACATAATAAAATATTTACCTTTTATTGTATTCTTTATATTTTATTTTCTATAGTATTATTAATTAACAGGCTGGCGAAGTCGTTACGGAACTGCAAGAAGAACAAAAATCTTTGATATGGTTCTTAATGAAACAAGTTCGTCCTGGGATGGATCTGTCTAAAGTTGTATTACCAACTTTTATTCTTGAATCACGTTCATTTCTAGAAAAATTGGCTGATTCATACTATCACGCTGATTTATTGTCGCAGTTAGTAAGACATAGTAATATATTGATCATCTAAACGGCAATAAACTAAATTTTTGAATTTTATTTTATTTTATAGAGCAGTTTTGGAAGATGATGCATTTACACGTATGAAAGCTGTAGTGAAATGGTATTTATCAGGATTTTATAAGAAACCACAAGGCTTGAAAAAACCGTACAATCCACTTTTGGGCGAAACATTCCGTTGCTATTGGCAACATCCTAATGGTTCAAGAACATTCTACTTAGCTGAACAAGTAATAATCTAAAAGATATTTTATGTTAACATTAAATGAATTTTTTTATTATTATATACATGTGAAAATATTTTAATTGTAACTTTTTTTTTTAAGATATTTTCTATTCTAACATATTTTTTTGTTTTTATTAGCTGTCGCATCATCCGCCTATCTCAGGATTTTATGTGACAAATCGTCAAGATGGATTTACTATTAGCGCTACAATTATTGCAAAGTCAAAATTTTATGGTAAATATTGTTTATTATTTAACACAATACATAATAATATTAATACTTTTTATTTCAATAGATATATAAAGATTACTGTATTGCATATATTATATTTTTATAGGAAATTCAACCTCTGCAATTTTGGATGGTGTCGCCATATTAACGATGCTACCAAGAGGCGAAGACTACACAATGACAATTCCTTATGCACATTGTAAAGGTATTTTGATGGGGACACTGTCTATGGAACTCGGTGGAAAAGTAAATATAATATGCGAAAAAACCGGCTATCATACTGAACTAGAATTTAAACTAAAGGTAATAAATAATATTACTAATAATATTATTTCTGCCAGAGTTATTAATAAAATTTGATTTAGTTAAAAAAAACATAAGATTTTAATTTGTACTTTTATGGTATAATAATATATTATTTTATATAATTTATTATGGTATAATAATATTATGATATAATATGATTTAATATGTATATGTAAAAATATGTGATAAGAACAATATTTCCAGCCATTTCTTGGCGGTGCAGAATTAATGAATCAAGTTGTGGGACGAATACGCTTAGGAAAAGAGACTTTAGCTACTATTTCGGGATATTGGGATGGATTGATTTCAATAACAGATAAACGAACAGGAGTAAATTAAGTTTATATCTTGATTGATAACTTTAATTAATTATTAATATAATATAATATAATTATTAATATTATTTTGCAGCAAGAAAGTGTTTTCTTTAATCCAACTCCGGAAATACGCAAAAAAAGATTGAAGAAATACACAGTTCCTTTAGAATATCAAGGAGAATGGGAAAGTGAAAAATTATGGTTGGCTGTTACACAAGCTATTAATAGAGATGATCAAGTTGCTGCTACTGAAGCTAAAACTCGACTTGAAGAAGCACAAAGGGAACGTGCTAAAGCGCGAAAAAGTTTAGGACAAGAATGGGTTCCAAAATACTTTGTTCAAGTATGATATGTCGCTTTTTTTATTTAATTTTTATAGTTTAATATTTATCGTCAAATATTTATATTAGCAAAATAATATAATTTTTTCATATGATAGGATATTATAACTGGGAATTGGGTTTATCGGCATGCTGATGTAAGACCGTGGGATCCAAGAAATGATGTAATACAATATGAAGAAAATTATATAGTGCGCACAAAGACTAGACATAAAACACCTATTATGCGCACTGGTAGTATTGTCTCTACTGAACCACAATCACAGGTACAGCGATGTAAGATTTAATTTACATTATGTGCATGCTGTGTTTACATATAAGTAATGTTATCTTAACTGCTTTGTCTATTTTCTCCTTTTTTCGACAGTGCTATTAAACAATTATTATATATTACTTTATCTGTTATTAATGGATTTAAATAGATTGTATATATATTTTTAATAAACTTGTATTGCTTAATTTGTAGTTTATATTAATATAATGTTTGTTATTATTAATTTATTAACCAATTCAATGTTATTTTTGTGTAATCATTTGTTAGTCTTAGGATATACACTATTTCCATTATATGATTTCCATTATATGATAAGTTTATATACAAGTTTAAAATTATTATACATTAGTTATATAATTATATAGTTATTATACAAGTTTCAAATCTATATCTTGGAAAATTATATAAAGTCCCCATTATAGTCGATACAAGAGGTATGTATGTGTGTACATATATGTATATATGTGTTTGTATACATAACTTCTATATTTATCAGATTTTAAATGTTTTAAATATTTAAACACTTATATTGCCATCTATATAAAGAATTCTGCACATATCACAAATGTTGTTTTTGTCAAATTAAAAATATAAAAAAACTAAAATTAATAACAAAAAATAATAAAATTAAATTTGTGGTCTTTACATAAATAAAAAATACAAACATGAAACGCGTATTAATAATAAGAATTCTTATCTTTATTTATATATATAAAATAATTTTAATTTAATTTTATAAAATATAATAGAAGATAAAAAGTAAAGGATTTTTATCTCTCTCTCTCTCTCTCTCTCTCTCTCTCTCTCTCTCTCTCTCGATATGTATGCTTACTATAACTTAAAATTTCAAGCTTGAATATTAAAGAAGCTTTTAATAATTATTTTAACAATTAATCTATAAGTTAGAAATTAAATTTAAAATATTGACGTTAGTATTCTTGTATTATAAATTATTCATAAAACATGTAACATATTAAGTGCAATTAATTATCTAGAAGTTATCTAGATTATTATAGTTATTATAAATCATTGCAGATCCCATTATTACAAGCTGAATCACGTTCCTCCTTATCAGTGCTCAAATCTTCAAAAAGACAGCTATCAAATAATATGCCTCTGACAGAGACAGCTCATGATTCTGGAAGTTCATCTGCAGAGGCACATACCGATTCTAGTCAGTCTGTAGGAAAAAGAAGACGATCAACTACTAGGTAAGATAATTATAATAAAAATATTGTAAATTGTTTATTAATTTTATAGTAATATGTAATATGTACAAAATTTTTTAAACTATAACCTATAGTAATGCATATTTAAATGTATTAATTTTAGGATAATTGATATAATGAAAGAAGTAGAACATCAGATGATGGAACATCATGAGAAATTGAATCATATACAACAAATAGTAGAGCATATTTTAAGGAAGCAAAGAGAATCCGAACATCATAACGTAAATATGTTTAAGAGCTTCATGGATACCATACTTATTATTGTTATTGTTTTCTCCGTGCAATATTTTGTAAACATGTGGAATAATGATTTCACCAAGGGTTGAGGGATTCAGTAAAATTATTCTCCATATCTTTAGTATTATACTCGTTACGTGTATTACTTGCTTTCCTATTTCCTGGAACTTGCAGTATGGTGTCGGTATTTTGTGGTGTAAGCAGATCATTTAAAAAAAAATATAACGATATATAATTTTCATTCTAAAACAATATGTGCATGAAACATTTATCGATATAGAAATAAAATATTAATAGAATATATATATATTAGAAATTCTACATGTTACATCCAGTGCAATGGTATTTTGTTATAGTTGCAAAAATACGAAAATTTAAGTACAAGAACAATCTAAATGAGCTTATATAGCCTATATAAGTTTAACCTTTTCAGTCACACAATTCGGGAATCTTCTCATTATGCATGTCATAGATTTTTGGGTTGAATTCAAATCCGATATCAAATTTCTAATAAAATTTAAAATAGTGGATTCAATATGGATTCGCTATTTTCGATACAAAATTTTGATAAAAAATTTGAAATTAGCTCTAAAAATCTTAGTGCATGAACACATAAACGTTTCAAATTATCACCAAATTGCATTTGTTCATAAAAATTTATACTTTTGCCATTTTTAATATAAAGGATTGAGAATTGAACCTACAAAAAAATTTGCAAAAATTCTTTTTTATTTTGTTCTTTAGAGTATTTATGTTATTTAAAATTTTATATTTTTAAAAAAATCACACGTTTATATTGTTATCAAAGAATAGTTTAAGTATAAATAAATTTAATATAAAAAATAGCATATTTTGTGTATTAATTTGCCTATACAAAAAAAAAACAAACAAAAAAAATACAATATTGAACAAACAATCATTAAAGAATCAAAGTTAAATTTTTAGATAGCCGAAAATAAAAAGTTCAATAATATTGATGAACTATTACATGATATAATTTAAAAAAAAGATATACACGTGACGTTGTGACTGGAAGGGTTAGGTAATATTGGAAGTTATAATAGTTCTCGAATTATTAACATAATTTTATCGTGACTAACCAGTATCAAATTGTAATATAATCACGTAATTGTTGTAAAAATACTGTTCGGAACATTTACAGCTAATTTATTGTAAATTTCACTACATTTAATTCTCTATTAATACATAATGTAATATTGTAATTTGATTCTAATGTGATACCACAAATTTATAATTTATTTATATTAAGCTGTCTTATTCATAAATCAATTAACTTTATTGTTAATTGTCGATTAATTCGTATAGATCAAGATATTTTATATAATATTGATACAAATTTTTTCCGAAACTCTGTTATCGAAAACTTATGGACATTTTATATTTTATTTATCGTTAAGCTTGTCATGTGATATCTCTATAATATAGCTGTAGTATCATCAGATTGTATATATAAAAGAATTCGCTTAAATCGGATATAACTATCGAGAATTTCTTTTTTTAATCAATAAGCACATGTTTATGTATTTTTTGGAAGCTTTTTAAATTCAATAAAATAGTATAGTCTAATACGCCATTTATGACATATAGCTACCATCATATATATTAAAGATGAATTTCTTGTCATAAATTACAAATTATTTTAAAAATAATTTACAAAAAATATAAAAATATAAATAATTCGTCAAAAAACTTTTTGATTGTATATTAAAAATAATTTTTTTTAATTATTGTCCACGAGTATATTTTTCCGATTGATAATTTTTTTTTTATATATTTGCTAAAATATTATCAATTAATGCTTCGCTTATATATAAAAAAGAATATTGTTCTTTTATTGATAAAAATGCCTCCAAAAGAAGCTTTTATAAACCTTCTGATTGGCTATGTTACTTTTAGAGACACTTGTCCATAAAAAGATTCAGAATACAAATTTTATATATATATATATATATATATATATATTAAAATAGGATTAAATAACTTGCAAATATATTCTATATATAATTGAAGAATTAACTTAAAGAGTGAAGCAACTATCGTATGTAATGATAACGTCGTAATGATTTGTTAAAAATCAAATAACTAAGTTTACATATTTTTTGTCATAATTTAGTAAAAATTTTAAAAATGTTATGTATATATGAGTTTATTTTATATTAAAGATGATACTATTAAAAACAACTTTATTAAAAATAATTTTTTCATCTCTTTTGTAAAAACATTAATATTTTTTACATATTTTCCAACTAATTCACCAAATTATTTTATATTGAAGATGCTTGAATACAATAGATGTTTAAATACAATAGATGTTTGAATACAATAGATGTTTTTCAAAGAATATACATTTAATTTTATGGAAAACTACATACAGATGTAAAAAGAAAATATAAATATACATACATGTTTTATTTGTTTATGATTGATATCGTGCATGTCATTGGATAATACATGAAGATACATGAAGATTTTATATTTATAATTTTTAAGTCATAAATATATAGATATTTTTATATAGGTTTCATATTTTATAATTTTTAAATTTGCTGTCTTGAATTATAAAACTTATTTGCTATAGTAGAATGATTTCGTGAACCTTATTTTCAAATCTGATTTCTATTAAAAGTTAAAAAAATAATATATTCGTGCGCACTACGAGTTATTGTTGTCGATGACATAATTGAAAATATGTCGATTACATCTAATCAACAAATGTTGTAACTGTCAAAATTAATCATCAAAATGATATAAAGACATGAAATCAATTCTATTACTATTTTCGAATATATAGTAAGTTTAAGTACTATAGAATTATTTATTTAATGATAATAAAAATAAATCTTTACATTTTTTCAACAATTTATCAATAAAATAATTTGTAAAAAATTTATTACAAATCTTGATTATGATATATTTACATTTTTAATAAAAATATGATATTTCTTTCTTTTCTTAATTGTTTATATGTAACATTTTTTATTAGAAAATATAAAAAATATTCTAATAATGTTCGTCTCGTATTCAGATGGAAAAAATCCCAATTACGCCACAGATTCTACGAACGGCTGTGAGAGAATTACAAAAACATCAATTGTTTGTTACATCAAAAAATTTAAGAGATTATATATGTAGACATTATCCAGTTGAAACTGATTTCAAAATTCTCGAGCAGGAATTACAAGAAAAATTGAAATATGCTGTTTGTGTCAAATTGCTCACTAAACATGGAGACGATCAATATTGCATACCAACTTTACGAGAAGAAGCTAATGCTGTTAAAACAGCTATCAGTGCATTTTGGGAAATATACAAAAATGTAATATATAATTAATCCTTTTTATGACAATTTTTATAGCGCGCGACACTCTTTCGTTATTTATTTAGAACAATCAGTTGCCTGATATAAAAAAGAAAAAAGTGGACACCAAAGGATCGATATCACGTCCGAAACGAAGAGATTACGACAATTTCTCTGAAAACGATGAAACTGATGATAGCAGCGAGAATTAAATCTCTTCTAATTGTAAAACTAATCGTAACGCAAAACATAAAAATTACATATTAAGATTACGATGCAATTACAAGAATCTTTTTACGTTTGTGCGTTTTATGTCCTATGTTAAACATTTTTGTATTTAAAAAAAAAAGAAATGTTATATATTTTATATATAACCTATGTTATACATTTATTATTTTATATTATCTTATATAGTTATATAAAATATATATACATTACTATGTACAATGAAGAACTTAATGCTGTGCAGTGCCAAGTACGGAAAAAGGATTATTTACATCATGAAAGAATTCTTCGCTAGTATTTTTGTGTACTATAGTTTTCTCTTCACAATCTTCTTCCTGTGTGCTAGGCTCCTTTTTTTTATATCTCTTTGTTTTTTGCTTCTTATACTTGTCGATTTTTCTGTCTAATGCTGTTCCAAGCAAACATTTTACCTTTAATAAAAGTACATTAAATAAACGTAATAAACTTGGGGACTTTTGTAAAATCGAATTAACGTAAACTTCAACATCGTCGCGTTTTTTAAAATTGCCACATAAGTTGTACAATAATGTACCATTGAATACACTAGCAACTTTAGTTTGTTCATAAGGATATTCCAACAAGGCATTTAAATTCATGCTGTGTCTCAAACAATTTTGAAACTCTGCGAAACCATGCACTATTGTAACATTAAATTTTTTCGGTTGCTGATGCAATTTTTGATCCGTTTCGAAATTAGATATGAAGAATGCAGCTGCAATCAAGCAATCATCTGCATTAACTTCGTGAATTGCATCTGTAAGTGTAACATCAGTTGAATATTGTGGTTGATAATTTCTCATTCTCCTTGCATATTGAATATTTTCTATAGTTTTGTTAAATCTTTGATAAAATTTGTTTAAAACTCTGTAGAATCCTATATTGTTATCTATTATATTAAACAACATAGCGAACAATAAAGAGTAGATATGACAATTGAACTTAAATGGCTCTTGTTGTTGACATATCCAGTATTTCATGGTTGCAATATATAACATCCAATTCGATGGGATTTCATTTATGTAACTTGCATAAGCAATTGTTAAAGTGTTATTTAAAATTTCCCTTCTGATGACAATGGGTGTCTCTCTTAGGCTAAATAAAGATGGTAGAGTATGACCAAGTATATTATCACTATACTCTAATTGATAACGCTTTATTTTCTTATTCTCATCTCTAGTCATATATTCCATATCGATTTTTCTTTCTTCGACTCCTGACATCAGTAATCCGTAAATAACACCAATAATTTTTAAGCTCGCAACGATAGACGATACATAAAAATAGTCTTCAATTTGTGCAGGACAAACATACAATTTTCTTATTATTAAGTCTATGAAATAGGAAGGATATCTGCCTTGTTTGAATTCATTGATAAACCATTGAGGCCAATTATTAATCAAAGATTCATTAGAAAGCTTTTCTTTAAGTATGTTTGTTATTTCTTTGTCCTCTATTTGTTCCTCGTCACTTGGGTCTGTTTCATTCATCTGTTCCTTTTCGTCAATATATGTCAGATTATATATATCACCTTCAAACTTGTATGTTTTGGATACATTTTGTATAATTGCTTTTGAAAAGATTTCTGCAGGAACGCCTAACGTATGTAATACGCTCAATGATGCATTAATATAACTATTTATTATCATTTCTATTGTATTTAATACATGTTTGCGCTCTCGTTTTTGTAATCTACTTAATATCCCTACTATAGCTTGATTTAAATTGTGTCTTCGTAACCAATTAAATGTGGCATCTATACGTCGTTGCTGTTCATTATACGCTCTCTTGCCTATTTGTGGTAATTTCAGATGACGGAAAAAGTTTTTAAATGTGTGTTGCTTCACATAATCGTTTCCCAATAATATTGCTGCTAATGGCAACAAAGACTGATTTAATCCATGGTAAACCCTAAAAAGTTTCTCAACGTAATAAATTTTACAGCGTTTTATGTAACCCCTTCCTGTTGGATTACGCATTACATTATTTTCTAATGTGTTAAACGGTATGTATAATGATCCATAAATATAAAAATCAGAATCATAGCTCAATACAGGACAATTAAGAATACGTGCTATTGCAGCTATCGTATTATCTGCTTCAAATATACATTGCGCGTATCTAATGCCTTTCGCATTCATCACATCTTTGAAAACTTCTTTTATAAGCAAAGGAAAAAATTTGGTCCTATGTTGCGAGGACAGAGTATAATATGATGCAATATTGATTTTTTCCTTAGTTCGAGATATGATAGTCTTGAGCTTTTTGTCTTCACAGCCACCATCAATCAGAACTAGCGGAGTAATATTGCACAATAAAAGTTCATGGAAAAAGTCCGACACACATTGTGCATATTTGTCATAATCACCACCAAAAGCGCAATTGCATTTTGCATACCACATATACAACTGACAACATATACTGTTGCCATCGATTACTAAATAACTATCATGTAGCGCATAATTCTCCAGGTAACGTTCAGAATCATTTGATATATATGTTGTTAGACCAGGAATTCCCATTATAAAAATCAACTTTCTTCTGGCAAAGCTTCAAAAGCTTTTAATATTTCAATTGTAAGAATTTCTGTAAGAAAATATTAAGAATTGATGATATTTCTGACATTTAAAAAATTCTTTTATTTTATTGCTTAATATAGTCTATTTTCTTATTTTTACTTATTATATAAATTTTTTTTTAGCTAAATAGCATTTTAACTAAATGTTTTGCATTGTTCATCTCTTTTTCTTCAATATGATATACTTTAAGTACAAGAAATGCATTATAATATCAATAATCACTCTTGAATATCAATAATCACTCTTGTAATCAAAATCTATTACAATCAAAAACGCTATTAATTGATCTAATCTCAATATGTTCCTTTTCTTAATGGATTCATATTGCCTTTAATGATTATTTTTAATAAATTATTTTTTTCAAGTCCTCACATTAATATTTCTATAATTTGTTATTTGATATTATTTTTATGAATGAGTAATATTACAATCATATCTTACATAATCTAGTAAAGTCCAAATTACTTTCTTCTTCTCTTTTTTTGATTGGAACTAGCATCAAGCTGTTAAGGAAATAAGAAAATTATCTTCTTAAGAAGGTTGAAAAATCAAAATGCTTCAATCTATTTTATTTAAAGTGAAGTGAATTTCACATAAAAATTTTAATTTTGGTTTTAATCGTATAGGTTTTTAAAAAAAAAAGTTTTAAGAAAAAAAAGTTAAGTTTTATCCATGGTGTCTTATGGCAGATGTATCGCACAACTGTATGTTACATTACATTACATTAATTTTTAAAATGTTTCCATATAAAAATTATATAAATAGTTAGAACAAACCTATTTCTTACGTTTTTGCAGAGAAATAACTTCATTCATTATATAATTTTTTGTATACAAACAAAAATTGATAAATGTACATCTACTTCATGCATAAATGGCTGACATTTCTAATATTTGACATCCACTGCAATACAATTATACTAGAAGAGGCACTGAACATTGTAAAGTGAGAGTAGTCGGACTGACAGAGAAAGCAAATTCCGGGCTATCTCTCTTTGTCATATAAAAGTATGCTAGATTTAGACAGAGAGAAACCTGGGGTGATTCCCCATACAGTATAACTTGCGTAAACTGCGTCAACCAATCAAATCGTCTAATAAAAATCTAGACGGATTTGTGTAGAGTAGCTGAGACAATTTGGTTGGATGACGTGCTTACGCAAGTTATACTGCATGAGGAACCAGCTTCAGAACGGACATGCTCGTGATTCATATTAGATATGAAATTTTCAAATGGAAGCGACTTTATTTCTATTTGATATATATATTTATCTAATTCAAACAATTCTTGCCACTGTTGCTTTTAGTACGGCGAGGTCATATGACGTCACGCGCCGGCGCAGTGGCGTCTCGCGCGCCTTGATCTTCTTCCCGCGCCATATTTGTTTGCACCGTGCACCGGATAGGACGCTCCGTATTTTTCACGTTTTCGAAATTCAAATTACACGCAAATAAGATGTCTAGAATATCGAACATGGATATAGGTAATTATTTTATTACGTAAATAACTGTGTAATATATAAATAGAATCCCATTCATTCATGAAATGCGACAATCGCGTACTTGTATTGTAACAGGATAAAATCTCGCGCGCGTATTCGTTCGAACAGATTATATTATTCGCGTAATAATGCAATGAAAATATTGAGACAAACTTGATTCAATCGCACAATATTAATATTAATTTATTCATATTAAATATGAAATTTTCAAATAGAAGCGAGTTATTTCATTTCGATTTGATATATATATTTACGTAATTCAAACAATTCTTGCCGCTGTTGTTTTTACTACGCCGAGGTCACATGACGTCACGTGCCGGCGCGGCGGTGTATCACGCTATCCTTGGTCTTCTTGCCGCGTCATATTTGTTCGCGCCGTGTACCGGATAGGACGCTCTGTATTTCTCGCGTTTCCGAAATTCAAATTACACGCAAATAGAATGTCTAGAATATCGAACATGGAAATGGGTAATTATTTTATTACATAAATAATTGTGTAATATATAAATAGAATTTTATTCATTCATGAAATGCGACAATCGCGTACTTGTATCGTAACAGGATAAAATCTCGCGCGCGTATTCGTTCGAACAGATTATATTGCTCGTGTAATAATAAAATAAAAATATCGAGACAAACGCTATTTAATGTCACACAATATTAATTTATTCATATTAAATATGAAATTTTCAAATGGAAGCGAGTTATTTTATTTCTATTTGATATATTTATTAACGTAACATAAACAATTCTTGCCGCTGTTGCTTTACTCGCCGAGGTCACGTGACGTCACGCGCCGGCGCGGTGGCGTATCGCGCTACCCTTGGTCTTCTCGTTGCGCCATACTTGTTCGCGCCGTGCGCCGGATAGGGCGCACCGTATTCCTCGCGTTTCCAAAATTCAAATTACACTCAAATAGGATATCTAGAATATTGAACATGGGTAATTATTTTATTACGTAAATAACTTTGTAATATATAAATAGAATCTCATTCATTCGTGAAATGCGACAATCGCGTACTTGTATCATAACAGAATAAAATCTCGCGCGCGTATTCGTTCGAACAGATTATATTGCTCGCGTAATAATACAATGAAAATATCGAGACAAACGCGATTTAATGTCGCACAATATTAATTTATTCATATTAAATATGAAATTTTCAAATGGAAGCGAGTTATTTTATTTCTATTTGATATATTTATTAACGTAACACAAACACTTCTTGCCGCTGTTGCCTTTACTACGCCGAGGTCACGTGACGTCACGCGCCGGCGCGGTGTCGTATCGCGCTACCCTTGGTCTTCTCATTGCGCATATTTGTCGCGCCGTGCGCCGGATAGGACGCTCCGTATTTCTCGCGTTTCCGAAACTCAAATTATACGCAAATAGGATGTCTAGAATATTGAACATGGAAATGGGTAATTATTTTATTACGTAAATAACTGTGTAATATATAAATAGAATCTCATTCATTCGTGAAATGCGACAATCGCGTACTTGTATCGTAACAGAATAAAATCTCGCGCGCGTATTCGTTCGAACAGATTATATCGCTCGCGTAATAATACAATGAAAATATCGAGACAAACGCGATTTAATGTCGCACAATATTAATTTATTCATATTAGATATGAAATTTTCAAATGGAAGCGAGTTATTTTATTTCTATTTGATATATTTATTAACGTAACATAAACAATTCTTGCCGCTGTTGCTTTACTCGCCGAGGTCACGTGACGTCACGCGTCGGCGCGGTGTCGTATCGCGCCACCCTTGGTCTTCTCATTGCGCATATTTGTCGCGCCGTGCGCCGGATAGGACGCTCCGTATTTCTCGCGTTTCCGAAACTCAAATTATACGCAAATAGGATGTCTAGAATATCGAACATGGAAATGAGTAATTATTTTATTACATAAATAACTGTGTAATATATAAATAGAATCCCATTCATTCGTGAAATGCGATAATCGTGTACTTGTATCATCACAGAATAAAATTTCGCGCGCGTATTCGTTCGAACAGATTATATTATTCGCTTAATAATACAACAAAAATATCGAGACAAACGCGACGTAGGTTTAATATTAATATGATCATATTAGGTATGAAATTTTCAAATCGAAATGAGATATTTCGTTTTAATTTAATATACATATTTACGCATGTGACCGTCATCATCAACATATCGCGCGGTCTTCTTGCTGCGTCATATTTGTTCGCGCGTGTTCCGAATCAAACGTTCCATGTTTCTTGCGTTCCATGTTTCTTGCGTTTCAAATTCAATTGCCCGCAGATATGATACCTAAAGTGCTAATGTGGACAGATTATTTTATTGCGTAAGTAATAGTGCAGTGAGTAAATATAATCCCATTCGTTTATAAATTGTTACTTTATACAATTTTCGTACCTGTTGCGTCGCGGCAAGTGAAATTCTCTCGTGGCTCGCGTAAATGTCAAGAGTACCGAATAAAGTGATCGTTGTTAATGTGTATGTGATTCGAGAAAGCTGTCAATAAAATTTTATTGGAAAGCAGAACTTGGTGAGTGCATTAATTACTATTTACTATATATTTCTCCGATCTAAAATAAAATTACATTTTGTTAGGTTTGATATTTAAAATAAATAAAAAACATTATATTATTTAAATAATTATAATGATACTATATTATAATTGAACAAAATATTCATATTAAATATTTTACTTCTTAACTTAATTTATAATTTTTTGATACATTTAAAATAAAAGATTAATTGAAGTAGCATGTAATTTTAACATAAAAATTTAAAAAATATAATAAATTATTTTTTATTAATCTTACATATTCTAAAATAAAAAATACTTGTTCAATAAATAATAATTGCATTTCCAAAAAAGAAAATGGATGCCACAGGACAGAGTGAGTGAATTAATTGATATTTAAGTTAATAATTGTTATGTATTATTTGCATTAACGTATTTGCATTAACGTATTTGCATTAACGTATTGCGTCATAGTTTTGTTACATTAACATAATCTGAGAAATATTGCTTAAAAAATCTTTAGTAACATATCTGAAATTTACTTCTTAAATGAGATATTCAAATTTTTAAGAATATATTTTGATTTCCATTTAATGTGCAAGATAATAATAGTAATATTTATATGGAAAATATAGTGAAAATTTATTATATAAAGATTTTTGCTCACTAACGTTCTTATTTTTTTCTTTGAAAATTAAAAATTCAAAGTAACAAATTTAACGCAACTTGCTATTTACATTACGTTGATTAATATGAAACTAAATACTGTGAATTTTGTCCAGAGAATTTATTTGTTTATTGTTTGTTGTTTTGCAATTTGTACAGAAAAGAATGAGGAACACTGTTGTGAATGAAAGAGTCATGGACACGCACAAGTATAAATTTTTCAAAATTTTTTTTTACTAAAGAAACATATTTGCCTGTAGTAGCATTTGCCTGTAGTAATGAATACGCACGACAAAGTGGAATTAAGTCATACAAGATTAGCTTGTCTCTCTCTCTCTCTCTCTCTCTCTCTCTCTCTCTCTCTCTCTCTCTCTCTCTCTCTCTCTCTCTCTGTGTGTGTGTGTGTGTGTGTGTGTGTGTGTGTCTGTGTCTTTGCATATACACATAACACACATCAGTACACGCGAGCTTATTTATTTTATACTAATATTATAATTGAGAATCTTCGGCAATTATTATATATATATGTTGATACGCGAATACAGTACAGATTGCAAACGACAGATTCTAGTTTACAGTGAGCATTCAGTTTTATTCAATAAGAAAAGTTTAATAATAAAAATTTAATAAGAAAAGTTTAATAATAAAAATTTAATAAGAAAAGTTTAATAATAAAATATTTCAAAATCTTGGAACAAAAATATAAATATATTATCGTATTTTACGTTAATATTATTAAAAAATTTTGAATACGTAAACTTCATAAAAAAATCTTTTCCTTCTTTATATTTCTTTATATTATCCTTTTTTTTAATATGTGTGTGTATTTAAATAGATTTTTCTTTGACTCTCTGAGATTATATCATATCCTTATTTATCTCAGCTCTCTGAAAATCTACATTTGTAAATTCTTAGGTTTCTGTTTTTGTGATTTATCGAATTTAATTTTTTAATATAACCTTAATTGTGCAAAGTTATAGAGTTCTAAAATAATTATTTTTATATATTCTCAAATTTTATTATTTAAGTTAAATTTGCTCAACTATGAATTTCGTGAAGATATTTTTTAATATTTTTATTTTTATGAAATTTTACGACATGAATTCATTATAAAATTATGTTAAATTAAAAGAATTATAGAATACTTCCCTCCAGACTTAAATTTTCGCTTATATCTCGTATATTTCTTTCCCACTGTCATGATCATAGCAGTTTAGCTAGCTTACATATGTCTGAATCTCACAATCGGAATTTCTTATCTATTCGCTTATCCTAATCATGCTTGAGCAACAAAAGACCGCGAAGTCTGTCTACATACATTTTTGGAAGTTCATACGATTTTAAAAATATTCTTAATTACTATTACTGTCAGTATTGAATTATCAAAAGATATGTTATAGAGTATAGAGCCTCATATAAGTTAAATATTAGTAGTAATATTGTTGATGACGTAGCCTTGAGCATTGTTTACGCGCCGCGTTTAACACGTGCGCACTGCATGTATATATGGCCGGTATTTACGAATCTTCCACGTGTTATTATTCTCTAATCGGCGTTCATAGGAGCAGGTAACAGTGCGCTGCGTCCCTTCGTATTTTTTTTATTGTTAAACAATACCAAACATTGTTGTAGCATCATATGAATAATAGTTAATACTTATTAATTATGATTGATTAATGATATAAATGTATCGAAAAAAATGACTTCTTAACGAAATAGATATACATTTCGCGCGTCTTATTCCTTTTGAAATTTATGACTTTTTATAAATGATAACCCCTCTAAAGGGTATGGCCTTGTCGTGGCAGAGGGGCTCAGTATTCTGAGGGGTTACTCAAGCAGCATTATTATCGGCAGAATATTGGCCAGACGTTAGCTGTTGGTCCGATGATGGCTGATAATTTGCCGATTAATTTGTGCTACTCGAGTACGTACCCCAAAGACGAAGAAGCTAATAGTACCCGTTGCACAGTTATTAGTAACATTAATATTAACATTGAATAATATTACTGTTATTAATAACTTTTCCGCCGCCGATTTAATTGAATAAACGAACTGTAGCCAGTTCGTCGCGTCGCGCGTTTTCTTCGGGAGTGCCGTACTAGAGTAAATCGTAGTAGAGTAAATCAGACTGAAAGGCTTTTCCTCGTCCTGCGAGGGCTCGTTTGAGAAGTATCACGGTTCGTGCCGGGAGTCGTACTGTCAAGGGGTGCAGGGAGCATGGGATGTCTCATTGAGACGTAGTCGGCTACGTCTTCACGCCACGTGCGTCGCGGCACTGGTGATGCCGGCTGTGAATGTTACACGCACTCGCTATCGCTTGATGTGTTGTGTTTCGCACAGTTGCAAAATGCATTAAACGGCTAATTGAGAACACGCTCTGTCTTCGACAAGTGGTTCGGTCCCAATCGGCAAGAATTCAATCGATCGACTTGCTTTCGTCGCTTTTCTTGTTTTCTCTCCCTAATGAATCGCGTTTAATCTGACTTGACCAGAACTTAGTATATCGGACGGTTTTTGCGTGTGCCGAGAGGCTGGATCCCGGTTGCCCGATTGTCTAGATTGTTAGGCATCGGCGGTGGGTACCTTCTCTCTCGTCACATCTACCAGCCTTCTCGATAGCCAGGGTGACTTTTGATATCACGTGTATGGTATCCGCCCTGGTGATTCGACCTGAACCGTTGGCTATGCGATGGTTGAGTCAATTTTAGACGTGATTTCTCAGAAACAAGAGACGTCGGATTCAAGTCAGTCGATTCGTCTTCTTCCGCTTCGGTCCTAGCCTTTGCTCGAAGAGTTATCGTGTGTCCCGAAAAGCTCACCGACCCGGGTGCTGACTGGACCGACGGAACTTGATATTTTCACGGGCAGCTAAACGCGGAGTGCCGTCAAATATCGCGCGAAAGACTTATCGAAAGTTAGTTTCCGCGCGCTTATAATAATTCGCGAGTGTGTTTCGCGAGTGTCCTGTGCTGCGAGGACATCCGACGACCCGACACCTTGAGAGGAGGAGGAGGCCTAGGAGAGGCATCGGGCACCGGCGGAGCAACCTTGCGGTAAGTATAAATTTTTTGTCGAGATGAAATTATTTCTTTTTTCATTTATTTGGAATTATTTCTTTTTTCATTTATTTCACTGAATTCAATCATTTAAAATTTATACTTTGGGAAAGAAAAATAATTTAAAGTTTAATATGAATTTATTTCTATAAAGATCTTTTTTGAAAATTATTTATTAATTATTAATTATTTTCATAAATATCTAATTGAAAAACAAGATTCGATATACGTAAACATTTTTAAAATATGTAATGTTTAGAACGCTAATATAATTTGAATATTCTCTTTGTATGTTACAGAATCATCGTAGCTACGTTGCAGATTTACTCCGCTGTTGCGCATCGGATCGGTGAGTGATAAATTTTTTATACTTGTAGGAATAACAAATCTATGAAACTTATATTAGATTATTTTTATTATTATAGTATTATATTATTATATTATTATAGTATTTATTATTTATTATTAAAATTTTGCAGTTGGATATATTTTCATAGATTTGTTGTCCTAAAATGGATAGATGTAAACAGTTTAAGATTATATATTTAATCTTGGTATAATTGATTTATTATAATGTACTTGCACAAATAGAGTTCTTTGTATTGATTTTATTATTTTATATCGTTTTTTATATTTCATTTGCGGGATATATTAATTGCTAAAAATTATCAAATAATTTTGCAAGAAAATATAAATAAAATAAGTAAAGTAATTTAATCGTTTTAAGAAATTAAATTAAATTAAATATTTATGTACCATATAAAGTGACAGATATTTTGAAAATAATAGAGTTTAATTGATTAAGTATTTTTTGGAAATATATAGAAATATATAGAAATATATAGGAAATATATAGAATTTATTCATCTATAGAATTAATATGTAGAATTTATTAGTTCATTAAATTTTTAAAATAAATAAACATTTGAAATAGCGTAAAAGAAATAAAATCGCGTAAAAGAAATTTAATTCAAATTCTTCAAAAGTATTAAATTTTTATTTTAAATGTTTTTATATATATTCTCATGTTTTGATCATGTTATATATATTCTCATATTCAATTCATATTCAAGATCGGAGATCATATGACTCGTATTATGATATATTTCTCATATTAAATGAAGAAATATAAATGGAAATATAAAATATAAATATAATTATGACTCTCTGTTGGATTGGATTACTATGATTGAAAAAATAGTAATCTTTGAGGTCTGATCGCCACTGTCTAAATTGATCGGGCATTGTGTCTAGGACTATCCTAGACTAAGTACATTAGACCAACAGCCCAGTCGGGGCAGGGATTAACTGGAGGTCACGGTCCTCCGATCTATCCTGAGCCCACATTCTAGGCGTACGAGACCTTCGGGAAATCTCTATTGCGTCTATACTGCAAGCTGCCCAACGGAGGCTTAAAGTAGTCTGAGAGTAGGCATGTACTCTCGCCTTCCGGAGGAAACGTGCCCTTGCAGAGAAGGTTTGTCAGGTGTCCTGGCTTTACGAAGTCCAGTGCGCCGGGCTGGCGTTTGTTGTTTGGACCCGTGAGTCCTAGCGGCCTGGAAACCGCGTCGTGTTGGTGCCTATTGACGTTTGGACATGTGTCGTGAGGATTGAAATGAAAAGAGAGTCATAATTTATATTTATATGAAATAAGAATAATATAAATATACATATTATGTTTTTATTTATTACCCATCTTTCCTCTTCCCATATTTTGATACCAAGATTAAATATTTAAATCGGTGCATGAAAGAGATATATATGTAGTATATATATATATATATATATATATGTATGAAATTCAGAAATTTTTTAATAATAAATATTATAAACATAAGTAAATGTTCAGCAAACATTAACATAACAAATTATACAACAAGCGTGCCGATTTGATCCTAATCATGTTTAACCTATCCATCTATATAATAACTTGGCTTTACGTAAGTTAAAGCAAAATTTAATATGACGTGAGATTCAGTAAATGTTTTGTCTCGCGGAATATAAATTGATAATTATAAATTATGAATTTACTCTTATTTAAAATACATTATTTTGTATTGAAATCTTTGAAAGTTTATTTTTAATTTAATTCTAATTTAATACAAGTATTGTTAATATATTTTTTCATTTACATTATTTATTGAATTTATTATTACTCATACTATTATATTTGATGAATTGTATAGATACAATATCTAGTATTTAAAATTTATATCATAACAATTTACGTAATATTGCTGATTATGCGAGAAATTTATTATCTCGCTTGAATCTCACGTCATTCATTTTGAATCTTTTACATCGTTCTCACCTAATTCAAGCACTGAGAAAAAGATTTCTTTAGATTTAGCAATTCTATTTGTTTGACTTGAATTTATTTAATTTAACTTATTAACGTAATTTTATATTAAAATTCAGTTTGTTGAATTAAGAATTTTGTTGTTTCATTAGAATATACTACGTTGTTTAATAAAAAAAACATCATTATTTAAAGGAAATAAAATTTATTTTTAAACTAAATAATACTTTGTTTGGCTAGATTAAATATTGTTTCAATAGAAGGAAAGAGATTAATATTGTTAAAACATAAATAAAGAGTGTTATTATTTTTTAAACAATTTATTAAGTAAATATTTTATTTAAAAATAAAGCTACTTATTATTTGAAAAATTAAGCAGTCGTATTTGTAGAATTAATAATTGGTTTATTTGAACTTTCGAAAGATAAATTTCCTTGAATCTAATAAAATTTATTAAATCTAAAGAAATCATTCTCTCTGTGTGGTGAGATTTAAATAAACGATCGTACGCGAATAATATGAACGAATCATATGGGCCTTAGATTTTTTCTCATTGAACATATTTTTCTTTGAATATGTATATTAATTATGTAGATCAATATTTTTATTTTTATATTTTTATTATCGCAATATTTATTATTCAATTTTCTTAAATTCTTTTTATCATATGTAATCGAGTTTTTTTATTTTAAATCAAAGACTAATTACGCATGCTATGAAAACGCGGTATTAAATTAGCTTCCAAAATTTAATGTAAATTTTATAAGATTTTATTATAAATTTTATATTTTATTAATGTTGAATGGCCCTCGCGATCGACACAAAGAAAATTTACCGGCATAATTAGCCGGTAATTGAAGGAATGTATCTCCTTCCTTATCTCTGGCTGTATGTGGCCAGAAGTTCTGGCTATGTAGCCAAGTCGACGATGGAGCAACGTGGCCAGAAAAAAGATAAATTCGATCTGGCCTGAAGAATTACCCAAGGTTAGTTTTTATATATATATGTGTAAGTACTTAATAAGATTTTTATACGTGCGATTGCACGTAATTGTAGATTGCTCTCTGTGTCTGCACTATAAATAGTATGTACCATCTATAGATAGTACTGTAATATTATCTATAAATAGTACTATACACTATTTATAGTTCTTTTTAAATTCAGGTGGGTAAGAATTCGGGTGGGAAAGAATTAAAATAAATAAGAAAATATTATAGTTTAAAAATTAGAATTATTATATTTATTATTATTTTTTTATATAATTATATTTAAAAATTAATAAACGTTAATTAAAAATAATACGGGTAGGAAGGGACATAAAATTTTCGGGTAGATAGGGATACTAAAAAATTCCGGTAGGTAGGATAACAATTTAAGAATTTGTTTAATTTAATTATTTAAAAATTTGTAAATCTGTTCAAACTATTAATTGTAAAAAGACCAAAATATATTAAATAACATTCGATTGATATTTTAAACGCTCAATTTTCTTTTCTTAATTTAACTTCGTGACATATATATATATATATATATATATATATATATATATATATATAATCTGTTTATTATATTCTGTTCTATTGTATCTATTGTATTCTGTGTATTATATTCCATAAATTTATGGAATATATTATATGATAAATATTCTAGAAATCTATTCGTAACACATAAACATTTTGAAACTTAGGCTTACAAAAGCATTTTGCATATGACAGATCCTTGGAAGACTCAAACTGACTTTCTGTAGAAACTTATAGAAATAGATATAAAATTAAAAAAATAAGATTAAAAGGGTAAGCAAATTTATATGAAACAAGATTTATTTCGAAAATACGATTTATTAACCTGTCGAACCTAAAATTTGTGACGTGCGCGCTCACACGCATTTATACGCACACATCTCGCTGCCATACGTTCTCACATACGCGATATATAAAATCTAAAAGTTCTGTGTATACATACATACATACATACATTTTATATATATATATATATATATATATATATAAAACATGTATATATATATATATATGTATATGTATATGCATATGTATATGTATATCCTTAAACATTGTGACTCGCAGCTTGCCTGATAAACATTATGCTATCCTAGAAGTTGTGTTAATTACTATGTCGATGCGAATCGTTCGATCGTCACCGATATTGTTACAATGATTACACAGAATGCTGCAGGACAACATGATAATACATCGAAGACATCCAATCTTCACCTTACAATTCATCTTGCTCATATTCTATTATCCTAGCTCGTTCCTTGTAAAAAATGCATACCATTGATACCCCGCAATCTTGATCGTTAGTGGAAATCTTGTGAAGAAAGAAAAAGAAGATTACATTATTTAAAAGATCATATTTTACAAGCTTTATATTTTAAAAATAGATAACAATAATATAAAACGTTATTTATTTTCTTAATTTAAATAAATAAACAAAAAAGTTTAAATTTATTTAAAATATTCCAGCATTAATATTCACAATATTGTTTATATTGTTTATATTACTTTGCAATGAAAGAGTTGAAACACTTTTTTGACTATTAAATGATAGTCACGAGTAAATTCCATTTTCAATTATTATTATTATTTATTTTGAAAAGTAATTACTTCTTATATAGATATTTGTAGATTACAGGTTTATATTTTTATTTTAGATTTTTGTATATAATAAGCTATGTATTTCCTGAAAATTATACATGTGTTTTTTCCACGAACGATCAATCTTTCAATCGCATCAAGCGATGTTACTTCTATTAAAGTCCAACGGCAGATTTATGGATGTATAAAGTGCATACAGCTCAATCTGAGGAAGTAATAAAACTACATAAGATTAATAAATAATATTTTCATCGGTATTTTTCTGTAAACTTTCTTCTGAGTTCTCAAAAATCTCTGATTTAAATAAACACTTCATTTTGTATGTTTTACATTTTTAGGAAACGTACTTACTAAAATTCTTTTACAATTTTGTGAAGTGCTTCCGTAATGTTTCTACACTTTTATTCATTAAATTGATTGCCATAAATATCACGTTACGATTGCAATATTACGTTGTGATTATAAAGACTGAAAAGAATAAACGTGAGTCCGAAACATTGATAATTTACTTTTAAAAAAAGTATATTAAGTCAATACTCGAATGGAAGTTTATTGTTGTCTCTTTCCCGCGATGCGCTGATTGGTCCTCTTGTTGCGCTTTACTTTCGTGAGCGATTATTATCACGGAAATAGCGCATTTTGACAGTTTGTATATCTATCATACATGTTGTAAACTGTCATCGCGGATAAGAAGGTTACAAATTGTGTGAAAATATTTTATTTCGTATTTGAGATTAAGATACTTTTAGAAACTAACTTGACACTAAAATGACCAATTAAATATTAGAAGATATATATAATTATATAGGTAATTTTCTTCGTGTACATATACGTGCATAGATACAAATTAACAGAATTTATTTGAATCTTATATCTAATTGAAAAATATATAATACCAGAAAATAAATAGGGTGCGCGCAGTTTGTAGCGTTTAGTATAAAACACAATACACATGTTAAATTTGAATTATGCTAAGTCTTTTGCATTTAATAAATATATGCTAAACTTGCGTTTATTATTTAACTAAGGCCTGAACGTTTATGCGAGTTCTCTTGTCATGGAGCATCATTATGTGCAAATGTACCGAATTTCTCGAAAAATGTCGTTATTTCTTTAGCAAATATTCGTGCACAGTGCAGCATGGGGAAATGTCCGAGCAAATGTCCGAGTTCTATTATAATATAATTATAATATAATTGTCACGAATTTATATACACATATATATATATATATATATATATATATATATATATATATATATATATTGCAATCATAAATCGATCATTTTCTTACGAAAGTTAAACAGTGACAAAACCATAAATCTGACGTTGCCAGAGATACATTACATATGTGCGAATCTTTCATTATCACCCGTGTCAGCGAAATTAAGCTAATCTAGAAATTTATTTTCTAATCTTAATGATCTTGCAGTCAAAATAAGTATTTCGAGATAAAAAGAAAATCTGTACGCATGTGTAGATTTGTTTCCATTCGATCACAAACTACTCGTTCACTCAATACAACTTTCTTAATTAGGCTACATCGTTTAGGCGAATTTTTAGCGATAACTTAATTAATGTAATAATTAATTATCCAACATATTATCCAATAAAACCGTGTATCTAATCCGGCGATATAATAAAATTTTTTTGATAAATACATCCGTAATAAAGTCGAGTGAAATTAATTTGTTCTGGTTACAACAATAACAATTAAATTTGCTTTATTATTAAATTCTACGATAAGTAAACATAATTTATTTAGTTGATACATTTGTCTAAACTGTATAAACTCGAAAATGCGAGAAATCTTTTCAGTTGTTACAATTCTTCTAAAATAAAGATGTTTCTGTTTTGGTCAACATTTTAATTTTAACAGTAATTTTGGAAAAAGTAGCGATTACCTCACTAATTAATTAATTAAATTAATTTCCATGTATATTCCAATTAGGAACACATTCCAAATTTCAAATAAATTTATGATACGTCTTGAATATTGCATATATGTGTGTATGTGTGTGTGTGTGTATATTAAAATGTTTATATATACATAATATATATAATTTATTATATAGGCTTTGTTCGTATAGAAATAACCCCCATTATAAAAATTGAACATCGAAAGCGACACACATTTTTATTCTTAATTCCAGTTTACTATGAAATTTTTAATTCAGATTATTTACCGATTTAAGTGTAATTGTTAAGACACCTAAACCAGTCATAAATTTACTAAAAACGAATTATGGATGCAATTAATAATTGGCTTTTGATAATAAGTTTCGTCATCGTTATACATAATCTCTTCTCCGTCGATGAATGCAATTTATGAGATCCAAAAAATGATTTGAAGATATATCTCGGGATAAAAGAATATTACCGTATTAATTCGTAATTCCTCTTTCTACATATATATAATTTTATATATATATATATATATATATACATATATATAATTAATTGTTCATTCTTTTTATATGGAGATACCAAATATTTATATATAAACAATAGTCTGCGCATAGAATATACAAAGTGTATATTAGAGAGATGTATAAAGTTAATCAAGTTGTAAAAGAAAAAAATTTGTTGTAAATAGAAGAATATTCACGTAGAAAGAAATTAATTTAATATTATTAGTAGATTAATATCACAAAACGCATTTCTTTACAATATTTTTCTCTGCTTTTAACACTTTTAGAACACCGAGGATTTAATTCACATGGAATATTCAGTTTAAATTTCCATTTTATTATTAAATTAGATAATAACTATCATATTTATCGCTAAATGTGGCAGTTCAGTTTCAAGTTTTATTTGTCCGAGTCACATTTAATGTTATTACAGATTGAAAATTATATACATACGGTTGATTTAAATAAAAATATGAATACATCATAATTTGCGTGAATGACGCTTCAGATATTCTGTACGTAGACTATGCGTAGACTTCCAATATTCCCGTATGCTTCCATGAACTTATGGGAATAATCGCTGACGCGTGTACACAGTGGCGTAGTTCCGTTAAAGGCGGAAACGCACATCGTGGTTCGTTAAACGTTGCTATTTACATGTAGTTACATGGTCTCATTTCTACAAGTTAAACACGCAATATTTACATGATAAGAGTAACAAACTTTGCTGGCTCCAACCGATTAATATCTATTCAAAATTCTCTTGTTGAACAGGAAAGTTATGTCGGACGAGGATATAATTATTTAAGATATGTTTTATCGACAACATTCGTCGGAATTCTTTTTTTTTTTCCAGAAAATCTACACATAACAAATTTAATCGCTTAATTTTTCTCTGAATGTTTTACTTTGATCGAAAAAAATAAAAGTAAAATAATGACAACTTTATTTCTCACCTTTTAAATTATATTATATACTAAAAATAAATTGCTATTAATGTTTTATAAATCAATTTATAAATTGATTAAATTAGACCTATCTTTGAAAAGACGTTTTAATAATAGAAATTAACAAAAAAGATTATATTATCTATCACTATTTAAAGTTTTATTTTTTTTTTATTTTTTAGTACTTTCTCGCGCACAGTTTTGCATGTGTGTGAACGTGTGTAAATATATCCATCCTAATTATTTAGTAGCCAAACAAGGATATAAAATGATAAAGAAAAGATTGTAATTTTACAGTTTACTTTTTTGTAATTATAATTAATATTCACAAAGTACTGCACTATAGTAAATCTGACAAATTTATTCAAATTGGATCCGAGATCCTTTGAGAGAAATCGGCCTTCTTTGTGCCACTGTGAACACACGTCCACGGAAACCATGACGGAAACCAGATCATAACGATATAATAATTCATTCGAGATTTTGTTGTGTACAAAAAATAATCTTATAAACTAGGGACGATTTATAATCCACACATTAATTCGTCGATTGATTGTTGCAAGTGTGCGTGCAGCTTCTGTAGAACTCATATTCTAATGAGCGACGAAAGATCACTTGTGCATTACACATGTAATCGAAGGCTTGACACATAAAAGAGATTGTAAATACTAGGAAAAGAAAAGATGTACAATTAAAAATATTTTTTGTTTTGTTTATTTATAAAAAAATGATTTCACTCTCTTATTTGTACTTTATAATATTCTTATCAACAGCTGCAATTTTTGCAATGCTATTGATATGCCTTGGCACGTAATCTTCCATAACGAAAAATAATTTTCTGTAAATATAACGTTCATAAATTTGTTTCATGTCAAGTCCCCAATATACGAGTGTTGGATTTAGATTGTACTCCAACTTGAAATAATACTGTTTTCAATGTCTATATGAATGCGTTATAGGAACATAGAAATTACATATATATTAACTTAGCTAATCATACACAAATAACACTGATAACTAGATAAACTGAAAATAATAATCTTATATTTAATTTGAAGTTCGCAAAAAACAAAATAGTTTTATGAAGAAAGATATAATATCTATTTTCATTTGTCCATATCACATAATGTGATTTTACCGATATGAATTTATATACAAAACGTATATATAAAAGTGACAAGATTATGATAAGAAGAGATGTACATTTTTTTCTTCTAATTGAAATGTTTAGTAAATATTTCTTATATCATATTGCTAGATTAAAATCGAAATGATTTGTCTTAAAGAACCATTGGATCAATCATTTGAATAATTTTATTTCTCGTCTTCTATTCTGCATTAAATTGTGTTATTTATATTATGACATTTATATCATGACAAAAGAAGTGAAATTGCCATATTCGTATGAATAAAATAAAAATATTTTGATAAAAAATGGTGCAAAAGAAAGCAATTGTTTGTTATGAATTTAATCTACAATTTAAATAAAAATCAAATATATATATATATATATATATATATATATATATATAAAATAATTAAATAAAGACAATATTGAAAGAAATCAGAAAAGCAATAAATGATATTAAATTGAATAGTACAGCATATGGTGTTTATTTTAAAAGTAGTCTGCTTAAATAAAAATATTTGAATATTTTTTTTTCAAAGGAGAATATTGATTTTATTTGATGTTGAGCGAATAACGGAATTTATTTTTCAGACTTTCATATTTTCAAAAATAATGATTAATTGAAATTAACATGAGAAATTAATCATATCTCGCATCAAAATTACAGCCAACAGATTAACCAGCATTTAGTCAGCAAAAGAAAAATAATTATCTTGATTAAATTTATCTTTTTTAAATGCCATTTTTTAAAATAAAATATATATTATTTATTAAATGAGCAAATATGTGTAAAATATACAAAAAAACAATAAAAAAATCTGACAAGGTTGCATAAATTATGCTGCATAAAAGTTTAATTATTCGTATATGATACTTTTTCCATTTGTTGTCATAGATATAGTATCATTAGTATTTTGGGAGCACGCAATACACATACAGTTATGTACAATGTAAAAGAACACATTTGAAGCTCTATTAATCATTTACAATTAATTAACTCCTTAAATCAAATATTCTGATTTACAAAAATTTATTATTTGATATTATAATTAATAAATTATTGTTATGATATCCTATTAAAAAAATTATCTTAAATTATTTGTATAAATTTCTTAACAATTTATATTTTTTATTAGAAATAAATTAGTCATCCATACATAAAAAAATTTAATTCTTTGTGTTTTGAAAAAGAAATTCTGTCATTAAGGAGTTAAATCGAAATCATAGTGTAAATAAAAAAAGGTAATCGATACTATGCACAATTCTTTACGGATTTTTGTAATAGTCGAATATAGTGATCAAGGAGTCGGGATTGTGGAAATGTATGTGGTAGTAAAGCAAAGAAAAAAATTAAAACAACAAAATAAATATATGTATTGTTATTTCCAACATATGCCACATGCTGATTGCATCGTAGCTTAAGCGAAACAGAAAAGAAAGTATATAAGTATATTTAATGATATACGCCAACGATTCTGCGGTTTTGCCGCCAGCATTTAAGAATATTTATTTATTAAAAAAAAAAAAAAAGAAAAAACAAAGAAAAATAGAGAAAAATGAAAAAATTGAAAATAGAGGATTTAAGAACAAATGCGGAGCAGCAATTACACGCAACGGTAGAAGGCGAATACCATCGCGCACACAATACTCATGTCATACATCTGTACAAGTAGAGATGTATACACAGAGATGTATATACACACGAACGAAAACATACACTTAATGCCCAAACATAAATGCGTGTCTGTATGTGCCACGTATATGCAAAAAAAATGCCAATGCATATTTAAGATATATAACCGCAGCAGTAAATTTCGATACTCTATTCGCATACACGATGTTCTTCGATCGTCGACGATTAAATCGATCTAATCAAAAGAGTAGGATTAATCGCGTTTTTCGGAGTATTTTCCAATAATTTTCAGACGTTTCAATGATTTTCAGATGATCCACTTGGAAATAAAAACTTCTCTCTCATATATATTTTGACACAGTTACTGATAAAATAGTCAATTATTTGAGAATATATATGTATATTTAAATGTGAATTATAAAATTCGTAAAAATATAGCTTTTAAAAATTTGTATTTTAACGAATTACCCGTGTGTATAAGTACTCCTTGCTATTGTTTAAGTACTGAATATCGCATTTACAATATTTTAAGCGACAGCATTTAATATGTTGAGTACCGAATGCAAATATTTAAAATACTGATTAAATTTCTGTATATTGGTACGTATATTTTAATATAAACATTTTATTCTCAAATTCTCAATTTTGCTTAGTTACATTTTAACTAAATTAATTATTAGCTTTGATGAATTCAGTTATATTATTTTTTTTCATTTATGATATTAAAATGATTTTTAGCAACATTCTTTGCATAATAACTGACACTCAACATATTAAAATAAGAATAAATTTGCATTTGGCTATACGCGATTCATCATTTTGATAACTCTGATAGTGGCGCATTCTCATTTTTTAATGTAAAAAAACATACATTTTGAATATACGAAGGAAGAAACGCGATGGACACAAACTAAAAAAGAAAAAGAAGAAACAAGTTTGATTCAGCATGTGAGAAAACAAAAATAAAGAAGCACGACAGATTGTTAATGACGCAAATAAACGCAAATATACTCCACAATATAACAGTAATTTTACGAGGTAATAGCTCAAACATTTAAAAACAAATTATAATCTATCTAATAAATTTAGATTACAATTGCGAAGAAGATGGATGTACTATTGAAATATTGGTCAAATAAGATCACAGATTCGATTCGATTAGTTTGTATGCAAAAATGAAGGAAAATATTATATACAGCACGAAATTAGTTAAGTATCGTTTAGAATAACTTTTATAAGATAAATTATGTACATATCCATATTCTCTAGTTAAATAACAGAGAGAATGAAGATTAGTTTTATAATGCAGAGATATTTGTCTATTCATTTTCTTTAAGATATTCTGATATTTATATTTTACAAAAAACACGATTAGTATTTCATAAGAATTTACACACTAAAATTTACAAGTAACTGTAATTATTTTGATGAACGTTGAGAAAAACATTTCGAATGTTGCACATTATTATCGTCAATTAGTTTGTATCCAACCTTGGAATAATTAATACGTAAATAAACGCGAAAGTTAATCGTTCATTCTAAGTACATTGTCACGTTCACCATCATCATTATAATTTCGTTTTTGGGAAAACCGTTTCAATAAGTGATTCTTATTTGACCGTTTAATGATCGCATATGTATGCAGTTCATTTTTACAAAAGCATATAGTTATTCTTTATAAGTAAAAATAAAGTTTTGTAAAAATGAACTGAAAGTACTTGATTAATTCTGATTTCGATCCAAACTGATAGTTCGCTATTGCAGCACTAAATTGGCGAGCGATCAATATTAGTAACAGTAACAAGTAATAATCGCGATTGCCACATTGCTCGCAAAAGTACTAAAAGTAATAATACATATAAAAATAATAGAAATAATAGTCATAATAAATGTTAATATATCGCCGCCATTGAAGTACTAATATAATATAAACATATAATACTAATAATGAAATAATAATTATAATAAGAATAGAATAATACTAGAATAATAATTATAATAATAATAATTCTTACAATGATAGTAATCAAATTAGAACAACAAATATAATTAAGTAAAGAGAAATCAATTATATCAATAATAATAGCCATAATAAATGTAGTACTAATAACAGTATCAACATATGTGCTGGAGAACAATAATGAAAATGATACGAACATAGAAGCAAGTTTTCAACCATTATTTATGACTAGGCTCTATTTGTATATACGCACAAGACTAATGTGTACGCGTGCTCATTTTCTTTCTATTGTTAGTTAATCGATTTATTCGATGTAAATCAGTGTTAATTATCCACGCATAGTTTAAGAATTGAATACTAAACTATTTTATAAAAGATTTATAATTTATATATAATTATATATAATTTTGAGATAATTATGTACATTTATGTACATTCGATGATCATTTACATATACACCGAAAAAATCTTTGAGACTTGCTTCTGTCAAATGATCTTTCAGTAATTTAGACTTTAATTCATAATCAACAAAAATTTTTGTAAAATTTAAACTTATAACGTTTTCATGTTGTGTTAAAAGAGATATATAATATTCTGTTTTTTTAAATATACACGATTCAATCAATAATAAATACTTTTTTGTAACACTTATGTTTACATTACATGAGGAAATGATACAAAAACATTTTATATTTAAATAATTCTTATTCATGCGTAGACATTTAACAACTAGCCAAACATTGACCAACAGTCTTGGATTAGTAATTAGCGTTGCGTAAATACATCAATTAATTAAAGACACATCTTTGGTAATTCGTACAAAACATGTTCTCTACCATTCAAAGACAATCGGAGATGCCGAAAAAACTTGTCTATTCGTTTACATTTTCTATAGAATGATGTCGGTGCCCTGTTTATTTGGTTTGCTACACGCGTGTTAATATTGCTGACAAAACAAGACCACGTACACTTAATCATAAATAACAATTAATAATAAAGAAAATTTATTTTGTTTGTTTTTTCCAAAAATAATTATTTTATTTAAATTTAAAATATAAATAATATAAATAATAAATGACTTTTGTTACTTTAATTCCCAAGTCAAACTAATTGTTCCTTAAAATATCCTAAAAAACATATAAAAAAAGCAATATACATTTAAAAAAATAACAGCAATGATTAGTGTTATTTAATAATTGAGTGTACGCAAACTTGCTTTGCTCAATGTAGATAAGATTTTGCGAGAAAAGAAATAAATCGAAAGATATTTTGTCGAAATTGAAAGTATAAATGATATTCATGAAAACTGACAATACCAGAAAAAAAATAGCATAGAGATTTTTTTAGGAATATCGAAAGGAAGTTGTGTAAGATTTTTTCATTTGGATAATATAATAAACAAATTTTGGGAAGAAATAGTTTATCCTAAATTTAACGATTTTGACGATTGCGTGCGACAAAGTGAAAATATATTAAGATAAAAATATTTTCAATATTCAATATTTAATTTATAAAAAATAAAAATATTTAAGAGAAATAAAAAAATAAAGACTTCAAAAATTGAAAGATGAAGATAATTAAATATTTTTTTCTAAAATAAATAAATGTTTAATATTTTATCACCTTGGTATCTCTGTATATTAATTATTATTGGAAATTTAAAAAATAATTTTTTTAATATATTATTCAAAACTCACAATAAAAGCTTTGAAGACATTAGAGTACAATAAATTTTAATTTATATAGGTTTTTATCATAATATAAGCTTGAAACAAAGAATAATAATTTTGTAGTATAAATTATGTATGAAAACATTTCGTATTAATTTAGATGTTACAGAATATGAAGTTTTCTTATGTAACAAACCTCAATTACAATGAATTTTAAGATGTCTCACATTTTCATGTTGAATTAACATTGACGAAGGCATTTCTATATCCAGACTAGAGCACTTAGAATGACTTTTTAATTACTAACCCTGTATACATATTCTTGCACGATTTTGTTTAGTTGTATTCAAATAAAATCATTGCACAGTTTTGTCATGCAATCAATTTTCACGATTGTTCATCTAACTATTCATGATTGTTTTATCGCATGATTTTGGAAACATTCACACGGCACTTGGAATTTTATCATGTATATTGTAAATGTTTTACATTAAAAGCAAGATATCTAAATATTTATTTTGTTTCAAGTAATTACTCGCACTAATTATAACGTAAAAATACATTTGCTTTCTCTCAATAAATTTTAATAGAAATTGCGATCAATAATTATTTCTGAAATAATACAAAAATAAATAGATAGTAAAGAGAAAATATTATGTGGATATTTTTGTGGATATTACATCATGTTCATTAATCTAATTATCAAAAACTAACAAATTCATGATTAACAAAAAAATTAAAATGTCTTCCTGTTTATTTCCAAGAAATAGATTCATATTCGGTGTCACGAATGAATTATTCCAAAGTATCTTGCGTATTAAGTGCCAGTTTGCTTGAATCTCTTCTTTTTGACTGCGAAATTATTTCGCAAATATTGTCGCAATCTTTTTTCTTTGCACTCTACAGATTGCATTGACAAGACTTTCAGTTACAAGAGAAAAAAGAGTGCACAGATTTTTGTTGAATTAGTCCAAATAACTTGTTCGATCGGTTATATATCCAGTTTTAAAAACCTAAGATCGCATGAAGTGCAATTCATGAATCCGACGAAGAAGACGATGCAGCAAGTGTGCGATCGAGAAAACTTGTCCGATATTAAAATTCATTAAAAGTTTGTCGTATCTCATGTACTTGTCTTTATTCGCGAAGCATCTCTGATAACAATGTAGAATCGGATGCGCAAATGTGTGACGCCTGATGTGTTACTCCTGAGCGATCAGGCCCAGTTTTATTTTGAGACCACGGTCTCCCGTACTATATAATCTTATCACAAAGTCATTACTACAAAATGTCTCTTATATTCATTTCTTCGCTATCTATCGGTTTTTTGTATATTTCTTTGTATCCGTTTCGTTTTTGGTATATTTGCACGATTGTAAACCTAAGAAATCGCACGCGCGTCGGTCCCGCACGATTATACGTCCTTTCGCGTATTTTTTTTTTTTTCCAGCCTCCATCTCTCGTGCTTCTTCGTACACATACATTTATCTAGTCTATACGCCCAATTTGCCGCGGCGCATACACACGTGTGTGTGTGTGTGTATGCATATTTTTATATATAAACAGGCGCTGCGAGGCGTTGATAGCGATCCCGATAGTAGAGCCGATAAAAATAGTTCTCAGTCGATAATTCGATTTATGAACATGTATATAACTATGTATATGTATAGTTATGTATATAGAAGAAATTTCTCTCGCACAGTACGTTCCTCGCTTGTCCTTCCGTTCTCTTTCACCGTGAAACGTAGAGCGTCACCTACCATTATTAGTTAATCACGAGAATCATCGCGCTCTCAACCACCACGCACATACCATACACACGTACACATATATGTGTATGCACATATATATGCATAATATATTTATATCTGTATATATACACAAGAGGGAGGTTGAACAAACAATTAAAATAGCGCGTTTAGTTTCGTTCGAGGAACCCAGGTTGGTCGTCGGTGCGTGCATCGTCCTCCATTCTGTCCCTTCCCTGGCCTTTCGTCCCTCTCTTCATCATCGTGTGCTTTTCTGCATTTTCTCGATCGCGAGCTCTTTGTTCGCCCAGCATCGTGTTCGAATTCTCTCCTGCATGTCCGACATGTTATATGCGTAGGCTGCGATCAAGAAGACGAGGCGCAACCATTCGAGAATCGGCGAGGCAATCCTTTCGACGCGATCGCCAAGTACGAATGATGTTGTGACTTCGTGTACAGGCGCGCGAAAGTTTGAGGGGATGAGATGAAGAGATAAAGAAGAGATCGACAAGGTGGAGGATCTTACGGCAGAAGTGAGAGCGCGTGGGCGATGTTGTTCTTTGTACAGGCACCGACAGACACAGATAGACTGATCGAGAGACCGACCGGGGAATCGTGATTGATCAATCGATCGGTTGAGCGAACGATCGATACCGATTTGACTGACTGAGACTGACATGGCACGGCGACTCCGATCGAGAGTACACGGTCACAACGTCACAGGCCACCTGCTGGCACACAAACAAACACACGGACAGGTTAGTCACCACAACACACCAGATATGTAGGTTTATTCCTGGGCAAACGTGCACGATGATGATTTTTCCGAGATCCCGCAAGATCCTCGCTATGCCTGATTATTTCTGCAGACAATTTTCAATTTATCCGATTATTATCTGCCATAAAATAAACATGGCACGACAGGTCATGATCAGTACAGCACAAATTTTGCAGCTGTATCGCAACAATATTGTTGCAATATTATAATATTGTAACAACGTTGCTACAATATAGCTGAAAGATCTGTGCTCTATAATTTTTAAATAGAAAACTTTATGAAACAAATAAGTATGTTTTTAAAAGATAAATTACAATTTCGTTATTCTTTATACAATTCTCTTTATGACAATTAAAAGAGAGACGAAATTATTTTAATATGATTTTATTAAATTATAATATTTCAATAAGGGAATATTTCGAAAGTTGCAAGTCTGATAAGAGAATTGTATATACAAAGTGTAGAATTACGTTCAAAATATGTTAAGTCGAAAGAAACGTTTGTGGGATCTTTAAACCAATGACACCGTGCATCGTGTACGCAGATACCTTGCCGAATCGTCCTTTTTAAACACAAGCAACGAGAATCCACTTTATTTAGCTTGACAAACAGTCACAAGGAAAGAGAAACAAAGTATTCGACAGCGCATTTGTGAAAACTCGTTGCTAATGCAACGCAGTCGGTGAAATTCGCCAATAGTTTCTAGATTCAGATTAATAATTTTAGAAATAATAATTATAGCAGTTGTTCAGATTACATATAGTATCCTTTGATGGCAGTTTCATGATCAAAAACCATTTGTTATCGACTATAATAACTGTATCAAAACTGACAACAAAATAAGACAATGATAGGTTTTTTAACAATTTTTTAAATGTTTTAAATTAAAATAATTTCTTATTTTGAAGGAAACATTTGGCTTATTCACCGTTTGCGACGATCGGTTGCATATCCTTCCCCCCCTCCCTCCCCCCAAAAAATCACATGGCAATGTTAGTATTACTAACTAATAAAGCATCGTAGCGTGATTAACCATAAAAAACTTAGTGATATTATTATCACGTGAGAACGTATTGAATTTTGTGCGTCTCGAACACTAAACAGAAGGAGATACACCCGGCATAGCTGCTGACATAATTACAATGAGTGAAAATAGATTCTTGTGTTCATCCGTTCGTATCTGTCGATTGAATTACCAGCTCAAACTACTGGTTATTAGCAGAGAGAACTAAATAGAAAAAATTGAAAGATAGGAAGAGATAAACTACAAAATTACAAAAAATACAGAAAGAAAAAAAAAGAAAAAAAAAAAGAAACAGAAAGAAAAGTAAAATCGTCAAATGGTTACGAGATATGACTCGAACGCTGTGTGAAAATTCAAAGCGGACTAATCTTACTCTCCCTAGGGGAAAAAGCTACGTTGTTAGTGAACTTCATGTACGTAATTTCACTTTGTGCAACAGTAAGTTAGCACAGTAAGCTTTACTGGCAGCCTTTGCAACGAAATGTAGTTTGATTGCATCATCCGCTGCGAGAACGTGCCGCCAGGCTTGCATTTTCGAGATTCGAAGAGACGAATATACTTTCGACACCGTGCGATTACAGGCGGATATTACGGGTGAATATCTGAAAGACCCGTATTACACTCCCGCGCATTTAGTGATAAACGTATTCGATTCTCACAATGTACTCGTATTAAACTACTACGTACTTCTTTCATATTAAAAATAAATTGTATCTAAAAATAACTGAACACATTTAACGCTAAATGCACGTTGCTAAGCCCATTTCTATGGATACAACGAAATTTAATTCGAAAATTGAATTAAATTTAAGTTCAAAAAACATCGTGGATGTAGAGAAGAAGTCGTTAGAAATATTATATACTGGAACTATTATATACTATTATATACCGGAACTTATTTTGAAAGCAAAATACTAATTGTATTTTTTATGAAGACAGAAATTGAATTAAGAGATTCGAAAAACGGATAGATATATCACAATCACATTACGAAGCCTTTACATGCAAATTTCTTTATCACGAAAGCGTAATAAAATATTTGCATATTTTTTTGCATGCAAAATCCCTTGGTTTTGACGAGAATATATAAACAATATTCAACACATATATTGACGTTTCATAAAATTGAGTGCACAAAGGCACTTTTGACATAAAAAAACAGCTTATTTAATTCCTAAAAAAATTTACTACGCGATTAATTGTATCATCGGATTCACTAGTCACTTTAAATACCGGTCTTATAGTCTCTGAAATCAATCATCACAGGCTACGAAATCAAATGGTCCGAAATAATAATGAGCTAATACTGATTCGTTAATCCTATCCCCTCTATCTCCTGTTAAAATTATTAAAATGGATTATCGAAAAAAAGCAAGATCTTTATATTAAACTTGATACTGGATAAGTTAACAACAGATGTAACGATATATAACGATCGCGACATGACACGGACATGAACAGAATAGACAAATTGTTGGATTAAAAAATATACCGAATGTATTCACGTATGGGGCCGACAGGTAGAAAAGAGAAGACAGTTCGGCGGGACAGTTCGCACAAGCGACACGTTAAAAAGGATAAATTACGTTCCTGCACCTCGGAAGAAAAGTCCGATGGAGACAAGAGAGTCTTCTGGATTATCACAGCCTCGTTTCGATAGGACGGCGAAGGTGTCGAGCAGTGACGTCTCCTCTTCGGCGTCCGAGAATGCTCGATCGTAGCCCGTTAACTCGCTACCTTTGTGGAAAATACTGCTTGACTAGAGAGTATCGTGAAATACTGCCACCTAATACTTTTGTTTGTCTACCTAGACCTATATTGCTAGACGCGATTCCGCTGCGAGATAATCATCAACCATCGCGGTTGTTAATTAAATGCGCGATCGTCGTCCTGATTAAGGACGCCGAGCCAAGGTGTCCGAGAAGTCCTTGGTATCTACCTACGAACGTTTTGTGACATCAGCTAATATGGCTTGGAGGCATCTTTGGACCGTTTCAACTGGACCTTCAGTCGCTTCATGCCAATCTGGAAACCATGCATCGTTTGGATCGCCGCTTGCGCACTCGACGCATTGTCGTACGAGACAAAACCTGAAACAAAATCCAGAAGATACAGCATCCCACTTGTCTCTATCGCATCGTATTCATCGCAATTTATTCTTACTCGTATCTCATTCCTTCTATTATATTTTACAATTAAGTTAATTCAACTTACCAAAGCATTTGCTCATGTGCGTGTGCTTATCTATGAAAACTTTGGCGGATATGACGTTGCCGAAGGGCAAAAAGGTAGAGATGAGGTCCGTGTCACTGAATTCCTGTGGCAGATGGTAGATAAAGAGGTTGCAACCCTCAGGACCCTCGATCTGCTTGTCTGTGTTGCTGAACTTCGTCTTCTGCGCTGCCGCCGCTGCAGCGGCCGCAGCCGCGGTGAACGCGGGGAACCCTGAAATTCGAATATATTGCTGGTGATGTTTGCTACGTATGATCGCTATGTATAATCGGCGAATACAATCCGAGTCGAAGTGATATAAATCGCATTTTGAAAAATCTTGTCGAAGGCAATATTAATTTTCGCTATATGATTAGACAGCTCTTGACTACACAGACCAATTGTTTCTCAAAACTTGACTTACGTCACTTCACTATAAACAGCTCGATTATCAGTCACAATTATTATTATGCGTTATTTTGGTACGTTCTAGCTTACAAAGAGACAACCAAACAGGCTTAACTTAAAGATTCGATCTACCTTCATTTCATTTTACTTTGAACGACGTAAGTAAATAAGCATTGTTGTATTAAATATATAGTAATAAATAAAATGAAAAATAATGAAGTATTCGATAATATACGAAATAAAAATATACACACATATATATATATATATATATATATATATATATATATATACAGTATTAAGAGAAAATATAATGCAATTTTATAAGCTCTCCAATATTTGCAACCGTGGCATTGTAGCACACACATGTCCACTAATTCAATTTTCGCAAGTGTATTCTTGTGCGTCGGGATACATAGATATTCCAATAGGCACATGCGAACCCCTATCGGTTTTCTTTCAAGCATTCATTTGGTTCACTCCCATATTCCGATACTTCTAGCGGGGTAATTTGCTTTAATCGTAAATTGACCAATTTTAATATTTTGCGTTTTTATATTGATTTCATATAATCGTTCTAGGGATAAGGTTTAAAATTAAATAATCCGAGCTAACGTTGAATGTGCGATATCAATATTAAATACAGGGGAAAAACTGTCAATTTTATATCACATAATTTTACATTTTATATTATTATATTTTTACTCAAAACATATTTATTTATCTCCAATATCTTTTTCTATGTTAATAAAATTATTCCATAGTGTCAATCAGATTGTTTCGAGTATCGCGTGACAGTGTCGCGAGTGCGTTAATCCGTAAGTCAACCATATGAATGACTTGACGCTAAAACGTAGGATAAAATCTACAAAAAAAATATATATATATTCAGGCAATTTACTCATCATTACTCACTATGCAATTCTTTCTTTTCCACGGTCACCGTCGTCTTTCCAATGAGAGCTTTAATGCGCATAGTTTACTCGTTAGAAAGTAACTTTTTGCATGTTTACGCGGATACAGAAAGGCTGTCTGGATTGCGTTTAACGATTCTCTCTGTTGTGTATATATATAGTAAAAGTTGCTTGACAAGCGGCATAATTACCTGCATACTGTTGCAAGCTGGAGTAGGCATTGCTCAGGGAGTCCTGAAGTCCATTTAACGGTGTTCCCGTCAAGGAATTGAGCGTTAGAGATGTTACAGGACTAAGACTGCCTCCGGTAGACCCTTCAAGATGAATATTATAGTTATCCTTTTTACCGATTTCCGAATTTCGTACAAATGATACCCAAGCCTAATTACTTCTGAGGCATGCCTCACGTGTTGTGACGTTGCAAAAACGTCAATCGCCATTGCTCCAAGTTTGTTATTGTAATTAGAGACAGAAAGCAATGAACTTGTGCAATATAGTATACTAATTGGCATACTAATTCAAATGTTGCTTTTTTTGTATTTATATATACAAAATAATCTACTATAATTTTATTATATAATCTACTATAATTTATTATATAATCTATTTATTATAATAAATTTATTTATATAAGAAATATAAAAAAATAAGATTTTATTTTTACTTGAAATATATACTAAAAGATAGATAAATATAAATAATGTAAAATGTGCATAATCAAATAAAGTTACAAATTACGTTTCAGTATAGCACGTGTGAAATATTTCACACTTGACAGGAATTTAATTAGTATTTTAACAATTTACATTTTAGAATATAAAAGTAATATTATATTTTCTCAATATTGAGATAAAAACAGGCTATATAGAATACATTAATGATAATGATTCAAAAATAATTTAAAAGTATAATAGATGTTCATGCACGATCATTTACATGATAAAAAAATCACGCGCCAATAGCCGGGTTAATTGCGATAAGCGTTTTACGAAAAAAAATTTTATTTTTTTTTTCTTTTCACTATGCACAGGTATTGTTGCCAATTAAACTTTTATTATGAAAAATCGTGTATCCGTTAATTGCGGTAAGCGTTTGTACAAAACTCGTATATTCCCAATACACTTCAAATATACACACACAGTAATTTAAATCATATACATATTGTTAAAATTATAATTAACGATTGATAGAGAATAAAAATGTGTACGTTCCTAAAAGCCCCGACGAGTGCCAATTAATACATTAATACAATATCTGCAAAAGTTTTTACAACAATTCAATACGCAGTACCAATCAGTTACTAATTGGCTTGTAGATAAAATATATAAATGTGTGTGAACACGCCCTCGCACACGCCGACACACGCATACACACACAAGGTGTCATAGAGAATTATTATCATGATCTTTTAGCTTATAAAATGCAGTAACCAACTTGAAATTTAGCTCAATTTTTTTTCGAGTAATTTGATCGAACGCTATTTTCTTTTATTGTTTTTAACGCTTTTAATATGCTAGCTCAAACATCTCTATTACTTATGAATTAAAATTTTGTTCAAAGTACAATTCATTTAAACTTGTTTAAGAAATAAAACTTCACTATTATTTTTTTAACTGCATTTTATCTATATATAAATCCGTAAATTTTCAGTTATTCCAAAACTATTTTAATAATTATTTTAACGTTAAATCAAATAAATGCGCATGAGCGCATGACCCTATTTTTTAAATAATTTGATTTTTATATTTGATATAGCGTTATAGTATAAACAAAACTCAAAATACAGTGTTGATTGAAGCAAGACCCATACGATTAATAAAGTTTTTACAGCCAACATTATTAATTTTGCGGCATCACAATATACAAAAGATAATAGTAAGAAGTATAGAATACTAAATGTGACACAGAGAAAAAATAACAAAAAAGAAGATTTGAAAAGAAAATATATAAGGTTGATATATATATATATATATGTATATATAGAATAAAGAATGCGAATCAGTCAAACAACTTTTCTTGCTATAGGTATCTCACCTGTATTTCCTGTTTTTCCCAGAAGGGCAGCTACGTACGAAAAAAAATGCGTAATGTTAAAATTGCAATATATAAATATTTATATAAAAAAAAAAAAACAAAAAACAAAAAAAACGTAAAATATACGATTCTAATGTTATTCGATGTAATGTAAAGTAATAGAATTTCTGTCAGCAATTTAACATCGTACTATATAAATTTGTATGTATGTATGTATGTATGTATGTATGTATATATATATATATATATATATATATATATATATATAAACACATACAAATTTACATAATCAACGCAAATGATTAAATAGACATAAATATAATTGCGGAAGAATGTTATGCAATATGCTCTTATATAAATTTCTATATATGGAATATATAATTATTATTGTATATTACAATTTTAATTTTTTAATAAATATATATATCAATTTTACTCAGTAGATTTATGAAATTTATGTAATTATTGTGTCTAAACAATATTCTATATTGTCATTATACAAGAACAATTTAATAAATATTTGAAAATTTCAATGATCAACTTAAAAAACTATTATTCTACACGCGTGATAGATAAAAATTGATAATCATGTTATAAACATGTAGATAGATTCGCTTATTCATATCTAAAATTTTTGTAAATTTACAATAATTCTTTATTGTAATTAGCAACTGCAAACTATCAATTGCAATTTCATCGAAATGGTTTTCGAAACATCTCTTCTTACTTAGAACTTCGAATAATCCTTTAATAATTATATAAAATTATAGAGGCTTATGACTATCATGATAATTAATAATAATAGTAGATAGAAAACAAAATACGAGGAAATTGATGGGATGAAGGAGGGAGGGGGAAAGTGTAAGCACGTGCGCACACGCACATGTGCACGTACACCATTAAATAAGCGAAATGAGGAAATCAGACCATCAACAGAATTAGGACCCTTTTGCATGATCAAAATTAATTTAGTAATTGTTAATACTGTACCAGGCAATGCGACACGTACATAGCGACATACCTGCTGTCGAATTCGCCAGGCCGCTTAATGCTGAAACACAAAACACGTTCGCGATATTAGCAAGCAGAGTCAATAATATTTATAGAATGCAATCACATGAAACATGGCTTTAACAGAATTTTCCCGACGATGCCGACGATATTTTATTTTTAATGCCGCGACTAAACAATTTGCAAAGCCAACGGCTTTGCTCGTGTCAAATTAATATGATGAGTCAAGTTTGCGAGGCGAGCTGGAAATATCTGGAAAAATATTTGCCTTTTCCTATCACGTTATAACATTATACATAAGCATGTTATTATTTAAATTCACATTCTACAAAAACAATTTTAAATATACAAGATGGCTCAAATAAAGCATTACAATTAAATAACTGGAACGGATCTCTGTATGTAATTGTCTCAATAAACTGTAATAAAAGCGACATAAATTAAAAACGCAAAATTCTTAAATAATTTATCAATACTCATTTTGTCTCTTTTTAGTTATATCTGTTATAATTCAACACTAAAACTTACAATATCTTTAAATAACTGATTTGTTTTATTGAATTTAAATATCATAAATAATTTCGTATTTTTTATTATATACAATAAATATAAAATAAATTTTTTAAATAAATAGAATTACAATTATAATCACAATTAATTAATATATTAAATATATAAACGAATATATTTCAGGCAGGATAGTTGAAATATTCTAATACTTCAAAATTCATGATATTGAAATAATTATGATCATATTAAAATAATTTTGGGAAACTTCCGATAATAATTTTGTCGAACTGTCATATTAAAATATGAGTGAAATTGATTTTAAAACATGATATCTAGTTAATTAATAATCAGAAAACTTTTTAAAATCTAACGTAAAACGTCGAAATTGACTCTGGATGTTTATTCACAGAACATTCTTCTCTCCGCTTGACATACAGCATGCATGTTTATTTGTGTGATATATTCGACTACATCTTACCCTCGTCATAACAATATCACAATTAAAGATTAAAATTAATACAATTTGCAAAAGGCAAATGTATAGACGTGCCGTTGAATTATCACCGCCGTTGCAATCGCGGTGATAATTCAAGCGACTTTGGCCGCTTCATCATACACACCTATAAAGCGTAGACAGTTTACCCGTTCGTCTGGAACTTTAACAACGCATGCAGCAATCATTAAACTCAAGCGGACTACCGCTCAAGCGGTACGGATTTACCGTCTACCGCGAGTAACATACGTGATGCATAAGCACACAAGTGTTTTGTACGATTGGTAGAAGGACAATATGGACAAACCGTACTCCGAAGTTACGCATGTAATTTGAAGTACCAGACAGGTTCCGCGCGGAACCTACAGCTGTACATTAATGTACCATAATGTGTGTTCTCTGATTATGCGTCTCGTAAAATATTCTCTACTCACTGTTTGGCGACACCTGGAGATTGCCGTTCCCGCCGGTCATAGCTGCCAGGGTGACGAGGTTCTGCATACTCATTGGCGACACACCCGCGTTCGCTGCAACATAACAACACGCATCAGAATTTATTTCAGAAAGTCTCAATGCTCTATATGCATCGCGATGATCTCCGAATAATGTAGCGTATGTCACTTAAATAGAACTTAAATAAAATAAAACTTTACCCAATCTCAAGAATAATTTAACAATAGTCTAATAAGCAATTTTTCTTCTTAATATTTTTGAAAATATTTAAAATATTAATATTCTAAAAATATTATATTAAATTTAAACGTTTCATTTAACTCAAGCTTTAAGTTTCACCGCGTATAGAAAGTAGATATCATTGAATTTTATCTAATCTAGAATAATTTAACAATGCTCTAGATTTATATACCACGATGATTTCTGAATAATATAGCATATGCTTGGCAAAAATAGAATTTAAATTAAATTTTATGTAACATAAGATAATTTAATTTAGACAATGTCTAAAACAGCTTTTCTTCCCGTAATAATGTTTTTGACAATATTAAAAGTATTAACATTCTAAAAATTTTATTAAATTTAAACGTTTTATTTAACTCAAGCTTTAAGTTTCACCGCGTATAGAAAGTAGACATCACTGAATTTTATCTAATCTAGAATAATTTAACAATGCTCTAGATTTATATACCACGATGATTTCTATAGAATAATATAGCATATGCTTGGCAAAAATAGAATTTAAATTAAATTTTATCTAATATAAGATAATTTAACAATGTTGTCTAAAACAGTTTTTCTTTCATAACATAATAATATTTTTGGCAATATTAAAAACATTAAAAAATATTATTAAATTTAAACTCAAGCTTAAAGCTTCACTGCATATAGAAAGCAGACTATGCGTGTATTTAGTTCGTGTAGATATGAATTCATTGCGTGACATCAATTCATTGCAATGTCATCAAAATGACCATACGTTCCGCAGCAATAAATGATAAACATATATGCCGCAGTAAAGTTAATGATGGACTTATATAGGAGGTATATTATTATTCTCGCATCCTCTCTCGATTCTATTAAAGAGAATAGAATTTTATTATAGCCGGGTAAGCTACCGGGTAAGAACATTTCATTGTAACTTTCAAAAAGATAAATGGAATAAAAAGACCCGTGGGACACGATCATACGCGGCGAAGTTGGAAAATATAAGTGCAAAATAATATAATTTATTCTGATATCGATATGACTGTGCAGACGAGTAATTTTAACGCAGAAATGAAATAAAATTTCATTTTGCTAGACACAGAATATTGATCATATTGCTGCAATTCCCTAAATCGAAATAATGATGTGCAGTTGACATATTTTTTAGCGGAAGCGGATTATTTACAGAGAAAAATTACATATTTAAATTCACGCGTCGCGTTAGATTTACGTTTTTAACTTGTTCACGAAAATAGAACTTCTATAAGTACTAATGCACTGCTGTAGAGTGGGGTCAAAAGGTGACGCGACAAAGTTAAACTTACACATTTGAAAGAGATAAGTTTAAAGATTGCATACGTCAGTTACCCTAATACTAGAAATATGAAAGAAATAACGTCATTTTTGTATGATATAAATACGAAAAGGACTGGATATATTATTTTAAGCGTATTATATGCTATAAAAAACTGTTTTATTAATCATAAAAATAATGGGTATAAAATACATGAATAAAAAATATTAACAACAAAAATATATTATCGGCCTTCTTAAACATCAAAGTATAACAATATAACTTTTCTTGCAATTTAAAAATAAAATTAGAAAAATAGACAATATCATATTAATTCGTATATAAATCTGTTCAAAATATATGGTGGATAGATAAATATATCAAGATATATATAATTTCAATATGTATTCGTGTATTTTGTACGCACACTTACTAATACTGTCTTCATATAAAATTCAATAAAAATTTTCTGACAACCATCGAATAATGTCGATGTCTCTGGGCAATATACATCTTAAACTTTCTTTTAAAAGATTAGATGCCTGTTAATTTTACTCAAATAGAAAAGCGGAAACCGAATAAACGCAAATGAAAATGAAAATGAATAAAATGCAAATTAATAAATGAATAAAAATAAAAAAAATAACAATCGACACTAACCATACTCACCAGCAGTGGTGCTTAGAGACGCGAGGGTGGCTAGACTTTGCAGATTCGCGGGGTTGATCTCTGCCGGACTGGGCACAGCGGGGGGTGCTGCATGCGCAGGTGTTGCCGCTCCAAGGCCAAGGTGTTGCTGTAGCAACAACTGATGTTGCACATTCGACAGCGCATTCGCCGCTCCCGCATTCGCAGCGACCGGAGTTGCGGCGCTCGTTGTCGCCTGCAACTGTTGCAAAAGCTGCAACGATGCAGGCGCCAAGGTATGCGTGTCATTCTATAAGTACAAATATGACTTTATCAATCAGGATCCCTGTGATATATATATATATATATATATATATATATATATATATATATATACTGTAAATCCTGTGATATACACCTTGAATAATACATTCGAGTCACAATAGATTAGATTACGAGATACATTAGATTAGATATCTCAAGAACACCTCTTCATTCTGTCAAATATTTATTAATTTAAACAATTACAACAAAAACTTTTTTGCTTTTAAATATCTTTGTATTTAAATGTTTTTGCCTCTAAATACTTTTTTTTTGTATCTAAATATCTTTTTAGATTTAATCAAATCTTTTCATCAAATCTCTTTTAAGAAAAGATCAACTTTACCTTTTAATATAAATTGTATGAAATCTTCAACAGAAACAAATACATTGGTACAAGCTGTATGTGTTCAAACAACATGGGTCATATTTTTTTTAAATGTATGAATTATTTTTTGGTTAATATATTTTGTACAACAAAATTGAAGTTGCTATGTAGAAAGTCACAAAGGGTAGATAATGCATACAAATGTAAGGTGCTCAAACGATACAGCCATGAAGAGATCTCGTTCTCGATGCAAATGGATATCTTTGATATCGGCCAAAGAGCTTTTATTATAAAATATTAAGTACACGTACAGCTAGGTAATGCGGCGCGATGTTGACTCCCGCGATGTTCCAGAGATTCGACTGGAGTTGCTGCATCCTCTTTTGATCCTTTTCCTTTTGCGTGTCGGCGAATTTTACGACTAATGGCGACGAACAGCCCTAAAAATTGTATAGTATATTAATACTGCGTAAACAATACATGAAAATATGAAGGGACGTTGATTGTCACAATTAAGATCTAATATTTCAAAGTATGTTCGTAAGAATGTGAACATATCGAAAAGATGAAAAAGTATATGCAATAATTAATCAAAATAGAATTACATAATTGAGTCATGTAATAAATCTTATATATAATGATATAATAATTGTTTTATTGAAACATTATATTTTTTTATGGCAAATACTATGATTTAATAAGAAAAGAGAAAATTCTATATTATTATTAATTCAGTTATGACAAGAGTAAATCTTGTCGTATCGTAACAATAATTTGAGCATCTCAAAATATCTCAAGATACTAAAATTCACTCAAATTACTAAAAATGAAAAAAAAAAAAATATTTTTCTTATTTACTTTCTGATTTATAATTTAAATAAATTCATGTCTTGAAAATTATATTAGTATTTCGTCAGCAATACACTTGATTTAATGGCGTCTTCTTTTCTGTCAATTTAAATTCCTGAAAAAGTTACTTCTGTAATTTAATATTCTTCTCCTCGTCTTCGAACTTCTGCTACACTTCGTATCGAGCGCGATCATTTTACACCTGAATTCAACGCGCATTATTGGTTCAAGTCCAAATTCAACATTGACGTGAGAATCGGACTTGTCGGCAATCGAATATTACATTAGTGGAAAGAGAAACTCATTCGACGGGATGCGAGATATATACACGTCAATCGCGAGGTCGATGCACCATGCACAATGTGCCTGCAACTGGAGATCGCGAAATCGGCATGCCGGTTGCGCCGGTATAGCGACGAATAAGCAAGTTCGAAGAACCTACAGCCGGAAATATTCGTGATATTAAAGTGGAATTGCCCTCGTGCCCACATGCCTTGGCGCAATTTCTTTACCATTCGAAATAGTATTCGCTGCATGGACAACTGTGATATAGTAGCTTGAGATATAGCTTGAAAAAATATATCCTGAATATCGTTAAATATTTATATAGATCCTATATTAATGAAATTGAATTTATTATAATTAACTAATATTGTTTTGTGATTAATATCATAAAATATTGTATTGCATATATAAAAAAAGAAAAAAGATTTTAAAATTGATTAAATACTTAATTATTTGATATTAAACGCACACACACACATCCCCCCCCCCACACATACATACACAAATAAAGAATTTTATTTTTTATTTTAAAGTTCAAAAGAATTTTAGGTAGCATATACAAATCTATAGTACAAAAAACTTAAAAAAGATATGTTAACATATTTATGTTGAAAATAAATTAGATATATTCTAGATTCTCTATTAGTAAGTAAATATTTAAGAAAATATTAGTTATTATTAAGAGATATTTTACAATACATATATATTCGAAATTTTTTGAAAAATCGCACCTCAATTCAGTATTCATTATTTCCACATCAGAAAAAAATTCTGTAAAAAAAAAATAGAATATTCTTCTTGCCTAATATAATTTTATGGCCATATTTTTAATGTATAAATTTATAATTATAATTTATAATTTATAATGTATAATTTCATCGCGAAACTTTTTTTTGTTATTTCCAAATAATGCGGATATTTAATAATTTACCTATCCATACCTATTTAGCATTTGTGAAAGTAACTGAGAAGAGAATGAGAGAAAGAGAGAGAGAGAGAGAATAAGAGATGAAGTCTTAGCGAGCTTCGAATCGTCAAGGTGTCGACCAGTTGCCTGTCTTCTCTCTTCTCTCTCCTCTCTCTCTCTCTCTCTCTCTCTCTCTCTCTCTCTCTCTCTCTCTCTCTCTCTTTCTGTCGGCTTTAGTTACCCCGAGTTAAATCGGTATATTTCATTTAGGTGACTAGTTGTGGATGCACACGGATGTTTCACCGGGTAATAATGGCATCAGGCCAATACATCCGACGACTCCGATTGAATTGCCACGAAAAGAAACGATCTACGAATATTTTGTGTGCGATTCGCTTTGTGCCATCATCTACCTGTCTTTACCGACACCGTCTCTTTATACCGTTCTTTCCGCTTAAAGATCAAAGGCCTTACGGTCCAGTTTTTTTCTTGCGATATAAATATGATTGCGTGTTTTTGCTGAACTATCATTTATTATTTCAGCAAATTTTCATTTTTCTTAATTATGAAAAGTGTAGAAGTGTAAAAAGATAGAAGAATGAAAGAAAAGCATCATTGGATTATAAATTAGTGAACAATACGACTTGAAAAGCAAATAAATTAATAAAATATATTTTTATGAAAATTGAATTAGTTTTCTGCGAAAAATTGCCAATATGTTATCAATTTATTATGAGAGACAGAATATCAGATAATGTTATTGCGACTAATCGGGCAGTAAAGTTGTTAAAGTTGCATTAAACTCTTAATAATTTAAATGCTAGTTATACATCGAACTTTACAGGCAGAACTTTTGATTTAGGAATTTCTAATATTCAAGATTAAGCTTTAATACTTACTTTAACAGATTAAATTGGATTAATTATGTAAAATCCACAACTGTTTATTGATTAAAATTGCAAAACGTTAATTAATTACTTAAAGAGTTAATAGTTCCAATTATTTTAAAGTTGCAACTAATTGCAATTAATGTTTTATTTAATTAAAATTTTTGAAGAATCTAAACCTTATGTAAATATAAAAAAATGTTCCCCCCCCCATCATTTTTATATTTACCTCCATTGTCTGGGAATGATGCAGAGCTTTGATGGCATTAATTGCATACTGCTTACTAGCGAAGGTAACGAAGGCACAGGCTTTACTTTTCCCGGTGCTGTCCCTCAGCACCGAGCATTCTTCGATCATTCCGTAAGCGCTAAACATGTTCCTAACGTCGTTTTCCGTGAATTTTTTCGATAGCATGCCAACAAACAGCTTGCGTTCTGTAACAATAAAATAGAATTTCCTTTAATTATTTGTTGACGTGTGATGGCGCGTCATCATATCAAATATGCTTTAATAATCGATGGTCTTAATAAATTAAGGATCAATGAGAATGATCGTATGACGCCTTAAAGACAATGCACGATTATTCATCCTCGTGTATGATTAGTTGGCAAAAAATGTATTTGACTGACTAATCATACAATGGAATACTAGTGATTAACATAGCTATAGCCAAGTGTCATTAGCATATTATATTACACGAAACTGCATAGTAGATAAAACAAGTACATTACTCATTTTTATATAAATAAATATTAGTTGATAAATTTAATTGATATTTTATTATTATAAATTTTTTGAATTATTGTAAATGTTTCTCTTTTATATATAATGTAACATATTTTTTTCTTTTTATTTTTATTTTAAATTTATGATGACTCTGACAGACGGAATTATCATTGGTAATTTCATAAAGAGCAGCATTTACTTATGCTAATAACTTTATTATGTTAATAGAGTTTACATAACATCAAAAAAATTAGAATTATTAAACGTGGACAGAAAATATTTTACCAAGCATTATGTAACACTCTCTATTTCGCTATTCTTCATACGAACTTGTGTGTGTGTGTGTGTGTGTTTGCGAACTCGTTAAAACTTTTATAAATAGCTTTTGTAGATGATAAAGTATCATTCATAATACATTGTATAAACAATTAATATACCGTGAATTAAAAGTTAACATTTGTGACTTAACATCTTCTTGCGAGTAAGCGTCTTGTTACCTGTAACAAGCCAAAGTAGTAAGACGATATCAAGTGACATTCTACTAGTGTCTTAAACAAAATGTTTCAAAACGTTAATAAAACATCACTGAAACGTTATTCGACGTGACACTTTGTTTCTCTGAGAGCGGCGGATTATAATCGAAAAGACAGACCGGTGTTTTGTGCGACAGGACACCGGTTTGAAACTTTGATTCGCGAATGCTGTCTTCGAGCTGAGACATCGCGAATGACATCATGATTTCCCTACCATCTCGCCTACCGTTTAATAAGCATTTTACGGATAATGCAGACTGGTGGCTGGCTATGGACCATTTGACGACGGCACCGACCACTGGAAGAGGCGACCTGGTCAATATTTGTTTAGGACCGGGAGAAAAGCTTCGCCCGGAGGAAAGCCGCTTATGTAAATTCGGCGTCAATCGGGGATAGGCTAGGCAAAATACTCGGATGTATCTCTCTCGAGTCTATCCCCGTTTCTCCCATCTCTTTGTTCACGCGTTTCAATTCTCCGCGGTGTTAATGCGTCGCGGTGTTTATCTCCGCGAGATGCATAGGGGCGCATTAGGAGAACCGAAACAACAAAATTTCTGCGCTGAAATCTCATCGTCTGCGTTAAAATGCAAGCTTAATTCTTACGTAAATTCAAATAATACGCAACAATAATATTTTTTTTGTCGTAGAGCTTATTTTGGAAAACTGTAAATCAATGGGAAACACCAGTCTGCATATATGCGAGTAAAATTTTGCAAACTGTGAGAATGTTTATAAGGTACACACAGTACAATATAATAAATTCATAGAAACGTTTTTGTTTTGTCCCACCAACGACACGAACAAATGGCCTTTTTTTTTTTTTGGTGATAAAAATTAAACCTGTGTTCGCGTGTAATCATATCTGCGTATTTCACTTTTGAGAGGGAATATTAGATACGCGATAGTGGCAATACGTCGTGTCGTATTAATATTTCAGTGCTCTGATAATAACGAACTAATGTTAATATTAATATCGAATTCGCCGGCCAATAAGAAAGCTAAATATGACGAGCATCGAAAATCGTGACTGCACCATCCAAATGTTGCAATTCAATTCGCGCGTTATCAAAGGAACACGTTGCGTTTCGCGAGCTATCCCTGCTAGTGCGAATTGAAATCGAGTACACATCGATTTATAGTTGCGCGCGATGTGTGAAGTTGATATCAAATTCATACGATAGGATTGCGTGCGATCGTATTTCTGGAAATCATCAATACGCTCTTTATGCGCAAATATAATTGCGGACGGCTAATAAGTAATGCCATAACCGCGTCTTGTAATAACCGCTCTCATTATGTAATAAAATATAAATCCTAAATCCCGATACGACAGATACGAGATATATTGCTTTGAAACGTTCGCTTATTGCTTAGATTAATATTTAAACAGATAAAAATAAAATCTTTCGTACGACAAATTCTTGGATAAAAATTATAATATATATGATAAGTCTTTGCGTTCTAATTGCTTTTCATTTGATCACTTTCATTTGTTTATTTATATATTACAACTATTACAGCTATTATTTATTAGCTATTATTTATCTCTTTTTTGCAATCTGCTTGATTGTGACAATTTGTGTGATTCTTACTTTTCCGTCACACGCATTATTTTTTTAAATTAAATCGACGAAAGCAAGACGAATCACATCCATTTTCCATCACTTTTATTTTTTGTGGCAATAATCCTGTTCACAGAGATACTGGTTTTCGACCAGCGGTCATAAAACGCGAAATCTTTTGCTTTCTATACCAATTTAATCCACTCGGAAGAAAATTCCCCGTGACAACGATGTAACCCTTTACGTTATATTCAAGGGATTGTAAATGATCGAAACGTTCAAAAAGATGGGAAAAAAAAAATATTCCGAAACTCAAGGGAGTTTATCCAAAGTTGATCTATACCGCGGGAAAGAGGCAGAAAGGATGAGAAAAGCGCCGGATATATTGGCTCAAACCACGGCAAACTCGTCCACAGTTAACGATTTAATTAATTTCGCAGCCCCCTAACGACCGGATAACCCGCGGTTGCCAGCGACGGATCGGATTTCCCGCGGAAATCGAATGAAAATTTTAAGCCCACGCACCCTTTCCCTTTGCGAGGAAAATACGATGTAGTAAAAAGGCAGCCCGTTTGGGGGCAGAAGACAAATTCTCCTCCCTCCCGCGCCGTTTCTGCGTTCCAGTGAAACTGCGGCTTTCGCGGAATGTTTATTAAATACCAAAGGTGCTGGTTTATGCCCTCCCCTTTTCTTCTAAACAGACCGAAATTTTCCTCCATTCGTTCCGACCGAAGGGGGATGAATATTATCCGCGTACGAAGGTCAGCGTATCGAGTATTTCGAGATCGATCAAGTGATGAAGTCGTGGTCGGCCAGGATGGAAATAAAGAGAATGGATGTGATTTATCTTGGTTTCGTCGATTTAATTTAAAAAAAAAAAATAACACGTGACGGATACATGTGACGGAAAAGTAAGACTCACATAAATTATCGATCAAGTAGATTGCAAAAGAGATCAATAATAGCTAGTAAATAATAGCTATAATAGTTGTAATAAATAAATAAATCAATCAAACAACTGATAAATAATAAGAGAAAAATGAATAAGAGAAAAAGTACAAAATATAATGTTTACAAATCTGTGCTCGTCTTCCATTAAATTGACTAACATTGACTAAATTCAAAATTAATTAATTTCGCCATTTGTTTAATTTAAACAATTTTCTAAATGGCAATAAATTATAGCCAATTCTTGGGGGGGAAAAAAAAAAAAAAAACATGAAATAGGCACTCTATATCTTCAAATTTTTTTTTTCTTAATCGTCAAAATCCTTGTTAAATACACGTATCATCACGTTAGATGTGTGTTCCAAATGCATGAAGAAAAAGCAAGAGTTCTCAATCAATTATCAAATATCGAAATATTTTATAAATAAAATAGAGTGTAGAATTTTAAAAGTCACGTATGTCCTACATAAAACGATATATGCAGCAATATATAAATGTATGCATATATATTGCTAATTTTAGCTAATGCTTTTCCTACCGTGTGCCATGTGGGGGGGCGCAACCATGTTGGGTAATGCCGAGCTTATTGTAATCACATTTGCACATGAGACTATTAACGTGGAAATAAAATAAGAGCGCGATACAGAGGCACCGGCCTCTGTAACTGCATTTGTAATGTAATTCACGTGCAAACTAGGTACGACGTCAGATCATGCAGTCGGATATGAGATGCAGATCGCGCCTGCCGGAATGTTTGCATCGCACCGAATATTCCGTTAGGATGTCTGTCTGCAGCACGTCGTCGCGGAATATGCACATCAAAGTATTGCGCATATTCTATCGATCGAACTTTATGAGAGATCGGTCCCGCGTAATAAACAAAAAGTCAAAACAAAAAGTCATTGTAAATTGAAAGCGTGGTGTAACTCTATACGCAAATGGTTAGCGCAACTGTTTGATTATTAATTAGAATTTCGACAAATACGACATATATATATATATGCTTCAAACACCTAACGCTTTCATGGGAAAGATCGATTAAAATAATGTATTATTTAATTTAGAATTTTAAATTCATCTTAGCTAAAAATTTCGTTAGAATGAAATTTAAAATAATGACAAATTCGTGATAATAAATTATTTTCTTAAATAATAATAATAAATTTGCTATGTTTTTATTATTTTATTGCGTATACGGAATAATCTTATATAAGTGTTGAGTAGAATAAACACAATTTTTAATAATAATGTAATAAAAATATGCGGATTGTACTATTTACTTGTACTATTTTTGTTGTTGAAGTAAATCAGAGGCCTATTATCAAAGTAATATTGATACCATTAGCTTCGTGTAATGAAAAGTAATTTTTTTTTTACTTTCCCTAATGAGATTAGTCAATGTTAATGTTAATATGTTAATTTACACTTTCCTCGCTTCCGCGAGGAAGTGCTTATTCGATACAAACAGGTGTTTGCTTCCACAAACAAAACGCTTGTGGCCAGCTGGTGGTCGATGCGGTCTTCTTTTGCGGAATTCTATTCGATTTGATCTCCTTCTATGCATCTCACAGGCCCGTTCACACTTGTTGCAATTAAATCCCAGCCTGCGAATGTGATAAGTTTTCCAACGAATTTCCGAGCCGGGCATTCCAAATTTTCGATTTTCGTACTCCAATAAGCAACCAGTAATCCTCCCCGCTGTCGTTTTTTTTTTTTTACTCGATTTTGCCATTCTCGTGGCGCAAGATGTTGCGAATGAACCAACGCTCTTACGGGTTGAAGAAAAAAAAAAAAACCATTGCAAGATCAGGATCGTGCATGCAAATGCAAACGGGCGAGAGAGAGAGAGTAAAATGGAATTTTGCTGGGAGGCGTTTCGATGTGCCTTTCCAAGATGCGGCAGGCGAACGAATTGCTGCACGATACGCATCGCCGGAAACGCAGCGTGTTCTTTGACTTCCGCCAGAATTCTTTTCCTAAAAGCCAAATTTTTTATTTGTCGAAAATCCTGAATTATCATGCCCGAGTAAAATTTCGAAATCAAGAATATTAATTACAAAAGTGAAAGTGTTATCGTCAGAAGATGCTTAACTTTTCGAAAATTATTTTCAATTCTGAAGAGAACTGCTGCATAAACAAATATAAACTAATCATATTTGTTGTGTGACTGCGTGTAATAAAATTATCTACTGTACTATACAAAAGGATCATTAGGATATATGAATAAAAAAATTATAAATTGTAAAACTGTAACTCGAGAATCGACGGTTCAATTTTCCATTTAATTATTATAGATTTAAAATTATTACAGTTTATATTATCCAAACAGGAGCTTAGTGCGCAAATAAAAACGCGCGATAAATCTAAAAGCACTAAAGAAAGAATTATCAAGGATCTTTGAAGAAAATTCTTTCTGTAAATTTACATTATCTTGGACAGTCGATTTAAATTCGAAACATTCGCTTTAAAAAGCTTGCTCGAATATCTGCGAAACGTATCTCGAGATTACCTCTTATGGCGACTTTTCACGACTACGTCCGCAGCTGTTTCAAGAAGAAAAAAAAGTTTACGAACCGTGAGTTTTAATTAAAAACATTTTTCTCAAGTGGCATAATCGTTTTTGCTGTTCTCTATGAATACTGATTATTAATAATCATTAAAACTGGCCTCTTGCCACTAAGGAGGATTGGATTTGTCTCATTGCTGATTTCGTATTCACAGTGCAGCACATAGCCTCGCCAGGAATATTCTCGCCCTCTTAGCGCTGTGGCCTTTAGGCCACGTGTTTTTTTTTTTTTTTTTTCTTAAGAAACGAGAATTGACTATGTTAATTCAATTGTCACGCTCGCATGTATGCATGTATGCATTCTGTCTGTAATGTAGCCCACGATGTTAACGATCCATGAGATTATACGTTTAATCGTGAAGGGAGATGTTTAAATAAAGAAAAAGAATTTTATAGAAGAATTAAGAAGATTAAAAATGCTCGATATATAATAAAAAGGAAAGGAAATCTGTAGACTGAAGCGCTTATAAATAATCATTAAATATCTAAAAATACGTTATTAAATCGGGAAATTAAAAGAAATTCACACATTTTGCGGCCAATCTGGCAACCGATGCACCGACAGCAGGTGTGACCATTTCGCGTTTGGTCACAATTATGCGGTCATCAGTATGTCGCCGACCAAGTCCCCCAGGAAATGACGTCAACGATAGACAGCGATTTATAGGTAGCTTGATATTCCGATTAGTAGATGCTTCGATGGCTGCGATGTAGTAGTAAGATGGTAAATTGTACGTTTAATGTACGTCTGAGATTATACAAAGGAGACGAAATATCGTTTTGTTTTATGAACTGACATTTACGGACAGTCGTTATAATAGTGATGCGGGCTTGCGGTCCAAGGAAAATACAAACCAATCCTGTCGCAATGATTAATATGTAGACAATGATAAACGAGCTACTTTAGAGAAGACACCTGCGAACGAACTGCCTTAGCGAATGCACACTAGAGCCTGTATAACCGTTCTCATTCTCGTTTAAATTATTTGCCAGGAAAGCAGAGTATTATTTTTCATTTCAACCGCATACGACACAACTTGCAATATTATATTAAAGTTTGCATTCTATTTCCACGGACGTATTCAACGCTTCACGCGAGTGCGTTAATCTTGATTTCTGGCTATTTAATTTAAAGGTGACAATAACATTTCTTTAGAAGATAAATTATTACACAAGTCGATTATAAAGTCGATTATAATAAATCTATCTGAAGAGTTTAATTATTAAAATGAATTGTTCGTTTTTCAATTAAAAAGATTACATCGGTAGAAATATATGATGATGAATCAAGTAAAAGGTTTCAACTCTGGAAACCAGTACGAAGAAAAGAAAAGGAATAACAGGTTTCCTCCGAGAGAATTTTGTAAACAAGCGAGCGGAAACTAATTTTTGTCAAAATAAAACGCGTTTCGCGAAGTTTCGGAAAGAGGTGAATTACGGTTTTAAATTTTCTACTCTCCGGCTAGACTACATACATTTCAAGGTAGAAACCCTTGTCACCCTCGTGACCACCAAATATCTTCCTCGCGATCGCGCAACCGCCGGTGAGAACAAATGACGCCATAAATCGTGGATCGCGACTAGTAAACGCCAAGTATCACCATCGTTAAGGATATATACGAAGGATAGGAATGATGTCTCATATACGTCCGAATAGCGGATGAAGTTCACCAGTACCGCATTTATTCCCAACGGACTACGAAGACCCGTAAGCGGCTACATTAATTGAGCATTTGTATGGGATCCGGTGTCTCATGTTGCTTCCGGTTGGTTCCTGCGCACGAAGCTATTATGCTATCCTTGTCCTCTTGCGCATCCTTTCACCGGAAAAGATCCCCCTCTTTTTCTATGTACGATTCTCTGCTCTGCTTGTCGTTTCTTCATAATCATTTTTCTTTTTGTTCAAAGATACTTGTCCTTTTCATCAAGTAAAAAAAAGCTTCTTTTCACATTACATCTCTTCTTGGAAAGAATAATTTTCACAAATATAATTAGAAAAAAATAGTATAACTTAAAATTAAAAACAATGTAAAATTTTTTATTTACAAATTTAAGTTGTTTTAAAACAATTTTTATGTCGTATTTTTTTATTGTTATATAAATATATTGCTTTATATAATAAACATTTTAAATAATTTAGTTTCGCTAGTTTATTATGATGTATTGTAAGTCTATATTTTTAATTAAATTATTACATTAAAAATTAGATTCATTACATTATTATAAATAATTGCTTCATTCAAATCTTACGTAATTGTAACGTAAACCTTAAATAATTTGATAATATTGCATAAGTAGCATTTTACACTTTCTTCTTCCAAGTATACTTCTACTGGTAAAATCGTCAGGTGTATGCTTATTTTTATTTGACGAAACCTCGAATTCTTCGTATATGAAATCACTTTTAAAAGCTCCAACAAAGATAATCTCTCAAGTATTGAAATAATTTTATGTAGCCTATATGAATTTCTCTTATTTATTTTCATGATGTTGTAGTTATACGTATTGTTATATCTTTGATGAAATGTTTATTTTATATCTTGTTTAATACGTTTGTCTTACATATTATTTTGCTTTTTTTTTCTTATCATATAGTTAATTTTTTTTTCATTAAACTAAAATTTCATTTGTATTTCAATGCATAATTTTATTTATCGGAAAGAAGAGAGATATGAGATTCCCTTAAAAATAGTAGAGATATAAATACAAATTATAAATTAAAATCCGTGAGAATATTGTAGAAATTTTCGCTTTTGGTGCAAATATGGTGCTATGAATGTAATTTTCTCGTTTCAAATTTAATGCACTCATAATAAATTTAATTAGTGAACTTGTAAATTTAATTTCTCAGATATAAATGCCATTTATTCATTACAACTTTAATATTGTTACTCAAACGCATTTGCATTTATAATGATAGTAAATCTGATTCGATTTTTTTATCTAAAATAAATTGATATCACATGAAAAAAATAATAACACAAGTTTCTAAAGAGAAAGGTGCTATAACCTCGACATCCTAATAAAAATTTACATAATAATTAATGTTTATATCATTGCTCTATGTAAAATAGCTAATATTAATTATTTACAATTTATAAAAATCTAATCATACATTGCCGACTGTGTGATTACTCATGTGTAACAAGTTTTAAAAAAAATTTATGTCACCCATCTTGAAATGAGTTATTTATAAAGTCTATTTGAATTCTATTTAAAATACAATCTAAACAATATATTGTTGAGAAATTAAAATATAGTTTTATCTAATTACATAATTAGTTCACTAGTTAAATATTAAAAAAAAAATTAATAAAAAAATATATAATGCTTATATAATACTAATGCTAATAATAATAATATATTGCTTGTAAAAAAGGCAATTATCGTGCATTATAATTAATAATTACATAATTAATAATTAAAATCTGTATGATTGAAAATTTATAATTGAATGATATGAGACAAGATTTGTTTCTTTTATTTTTTCTTCTAAAAAAACCTAGCCTCATATTTTTATTATAAGCGTTTTAATCGAAATTCTTTCCACTATTATGTCTGGAAGATCACGCAAACACATAGTTTGACACTAATTCTCAGCTACTGCTTACTTATCATATGCATGTTGCCACGCTATGCAAAACCCATATGAATATGTAAAACGCGGGTCAGTGAGTTTGTTCAGCCCAGAATGTAATTGTCACGAAGGTTTCAGTTTCATAGTCATTTCCGATCTTCGAAATTTTCGTTCTCCGTTTCGCACTTTGCTCACATGACAAAATTGCAAATTGGTAAACAAAAACTTAATTGCCCGGTAATCATCGGCAGTCTCGATAAACGTGTAATTACTCGATATTAACTGTAATCATTCTCTATTTGCTGTAATAAGCGCATCGATCAAGTGTTATCAGGTTGCACACAAGATATGCTGTCATCAAAAGCTTTTCTAATGTTGATTCCTTATTTTTTTTGCGTGTTTCAAAGAATAAAAGAGATTAAAAAGATGTAGCAAAAATATCTTCATGCTATACGCGCAAAATAGACCAACAGACCAAAAATTTTATATTTATATTTATATATTTATAGTTATACTTCATTATTATATTATTATTAAACAATAGAATAATTATGCTTAATTAATTATGCTCAAATTAGCATAATCATCTAAATAAATTTGCATTCTATGATTTTTAACATTTTATTATACATTTTATTATTATGATTTAACATTTTATTATCATTAATAAATATATAACGTCCAAGGTTAATTATCTGGCAAAAAAAAATTCAAATACAGAGTCCAAACGTTATGCAACCTCCTGTGTTCATTGTAACTTTGATCGACGCACATATTACATATTAAGTTACGATTTATAATAAATCACATGTGTTTTTTCAAATATACTTTTTACCATTACTACATTATAAATACATATAACATGTTTAATTGAGTATAGTTATTCGAGCAAATATCATGCTCAATAAAACTGCGTCGCTTTTCTTTTCGGAGATTATAAAGCGCATAACAAATTGTTAAAAAATACTCTTAATCTATAATATAATAAATATTATAAATATATAATATTATAGGTATTTATAATATAATATTTATAAGCAAGTGGAAGATCATAAAAGAAATATTATACTATAATAAGCTGAATAAATTTTAACAATGTGGTGAATAGTCATCTGTCTGTGATGCCAATTAATTAACTGCACCTATATGAACGCAGTGGTAGAAGTTCGTTATATATTACATTGGTCGTAACGTAAATTCTTACATAAAGTTGGAATGTAATCGTAGCAACACGTAGATACGTATGAATTCATAGCTTCCACTTGATGTAATATTCTTGTTGGGCGGAACGAACACATGCGGCGCAAATGAGCGCGTTGAAAATAAGTCGCGTAAACTTGCTTTCGCAACGACGCGCGACGGACGAGGAGGTACGCGCCTATATTGCAGCCAGAAGATAACGGTGTAACGATACTATGTGACACGTTTATGTCTGTCGAGACCTCCGAGCGACAGTTTAAAATTGTTCGCACACCCAAGAATTTCGAAATATATGTCACATGATAAATAAATATAAGAAATATATCGCACGTCGCATATGAGATTACACATTCACGTACTAACGGTAAAGTATTGCGCATAAATAATTTCGAATAAAATTAGAATTAATTAGAATTAATTTTACGAAATGTAAAAAAAAAAAAAAAACATGATCGAGATAGCATTAGGTTAAGAAAATTAATAAGCGAAAAAATTATTTGGAATTAGACAAGGTGTTTCTTATAGATCTTTGGATGGAAACAATGTCGTACAAGCCAAGTTCTTCCAGTACGTTTCAATATAATTGAGATTTAATGTACAACAAAAAATGGTTTTTTTTATGATATTTGAAGATTTTTTTATAAAGAAGGTTAAAGATATCTTGAAATTCTAATCAAAAGTCATGAATGTATTGTTTATCCCCTATACATGTATTTCTTTTTTTATTTTGATATCTCATCTTTTATGAAGAAATCATTATGAAAAATTTTAATATCGAGTTTTGTAATCTTAGCGGAAACACTTTGCTCAAAGTAATCAAAAAAATATGTTTAAACTAATATGATTTTTGTCGATTAAATAAAGAATGGAGTCTAAAGTCTATTTATTCAATACATGTATCCATTAAATTTATGATAAATCTGACCAGATTTGATTTGTCGACGACAAACAATATTTTCAGTTACTTATTTTTTTTCCTTCGTTATATCATTTTCAAGTCAAACAAATTTAAATTTAAGGAGAACAAAGCATAGTTGACAGTGCATTTAGGCCTGGCGCTTAATGTCGAGTGGGCAAGGCCCGATGGCCACCACCGACGTTATTTCGGTCTTAAGGCGAGAATCTATGTCTGTTTCCTTATTTATTCAGGAAGAAAGATAAAGACAGATACGCGTTAAGTTTCGCTTAAAGATCAGAATAACGATCGGGCCTAAGTGAGTCGCCTACGGGTCGTCGTCCCGTAGCCCATCTATACAACAACCGTGCACGTCGGCACGCAGTTGTTTTGTCGTACGGCACTGTCGTGAGGAGAATACGGCAACGAGAGTCGAGTCGAGAGCCTAACCGAAGAGTAAATCGCAATCCTCTCTTGCGCAACCGGATGGCCGCCGCTCTCCGCGAAACCGTCTGCCTCGTCGTGCAAGACGAAAGAGGAAAGTTCGTCAGGTCGACTCTCCGCCTCGATTCGGCTGAAATGATTCGTCAGCATTGCTAGAATTCCCTTTAAGTGAAATCCCAGGCTCCACCTCCGAGGGAGAGCATTCTCCTCATTCAGATCAGACGACCCCTTTATGCTGTTTTTTTTTTTTTTTTTTTTTTTTCCCCTAGCACCGAGGCTCACAGGCTGCCATTGTTATTCAGCTGATTCTATAGAATTATCGCAATACTATCTATTTTCTGGCGTTTTTTTTTTTTTTAGAAAAGTTGGACAGGTGGTTAATGATGCAAATAGTTTTCATTGTCGATATGATTCGACATAACGATTTTATTATCATTCAGGTAGTCGCTAAATCTCTCATTTTTTTATTAGATTGCGATGCATTATTGCCAGATTGTTTTTTTTTTGCAAGTATATTTTATTAATGTAGGCATTTAAATAAAATCATCACGTTTACTTATGAAATACGAATATCTTAATATTATTTCTGAGAGCTTCGGGGAATATATGCTATACAAAAGCTTTCCCGTATGATAGCATTTTTAATATCGAGACTACCAATCTTATTCGCGACGACTAAAATTACTTTGGAATATCGTTTACATACTACGGTCATACTTTGATTCGTTCGTTGCGATCATTAAAATCCGATGTACCTTTGAAGGATACGATTTCGTCGTGACTTCAAAGTGATTCCCGCGATATGTTGCGTAGATAGATATATGGAAAAATGTCACAAGTTTCTTCAATGTATTTCGCTGCTTTGAGTTGCCTGATTCTTAAACATTTTTGACCTATATTTACTCAGCTAGAAGAAAGTTTACGGCAAAGAAAGACGAATTTTCTCATGCGATATATTTTTACGTAATAAAAATAAAATATTCCCGGTATAGTATGTAAAATTTTAATATTGTAGTTATAGTGAACATACGAATTCCTCCATTTTAAAGAATAGTTCTTTATTTCAGATAGTCGTCTTTTAGGTTTATTTTATCAAAATTTAATTTTGTACTTTACTTGTCTTTCATTTTATTTGGGAAATTCTTTCCTAATTAGAATTTCAATGTCCAGTGTCGTACTAAATTTTTAGAATAAAACATATAATATAAATATAACAATATACAATTTGTGTCTTGTGTTAATTATATTTTTAATTTTTTTAATTAAAATTATTATTCACATTAGATCTATTTTCATTTTTTATTATTTTAAACCTATTCTAAATTTAAATTAAGAATTTGTTCCAATCGAAATTTCAATTTGCAAAACTGTACAATATTTCATTTTGGTATATTAGGCAAGAAAATTTGTAATACGTGGATTCCTTACAGTTACAAACATGAAAACATGTCGGAACAAAGCTCTAAAGTTTTCAGATTTGTCCTTTATTTTCTCGGAAAAATTATGATTATCGTAATTATAATAGTTTATTAATCGTAATTATAATAGTTATTAAATGATCCATAGAATTTTACAAGTTCAATTTATACACAACTTATAGATAGATAATTAAAAATTGATAAAACAAGAACCTCTCTTAAAAGATAAAATGTGCGATATTTTAGAATTTCATGTTCACAGTCATGGTATTAAAAAAAAAAAAAAAAATGTTAAAAAAATAATAGAAATAAAGCCAACATTTCTGGATATTAGAAAATCACCGTGTTCAAGTGTGCACCATTCTTACAATTGTCTTGCGAATTGCCGTTTGTTGAGATCACGTCTACGTTCGCGCGTAGCGTTACGCAAGCGCCTGCAGGGCGTTGTTTTGCACAGGTTGGAAACAGCGTTATTACGAACGAATGTTCAAGGATAGGCCGCCAGTCTCGTGCGCCTCATGTACATCACATAGTCGAATGCAATTCCGCTGCGGATTCTCGAATCATCGAATGAAAAAAAGGAACGATGATTACACCGGCTCGGGCGGACAGAACGGAATGATTGCCTTCCGCGAAACAACACGATTCGCGATTATTACGCTCGGCTATTTTCGGAACGCATAATCCCATGTAACACGTAAACTAAGTGGATTGCGTTCCGGAACAGTTGTTGTACAGTGAGATTCTTCCCGACGGATGTTCGAGAAATAGCGTACATTGATTTGGAGCGATATCTCCGCTGCATGAACCTCTGAAATATTCGAAAATCCATCGAGCTACTATACTAATAACTTCCTATTGTGTGCTCGAGGGAGTGATGATGAATGACGATTTCCAGAAAACAATGTAGAAAGATTTCTTTCAAAATTCAACTTTCAAAACTTTCAGAAATACAACGATTTTAAACTGCGCTCAAGAGTCAAGTCGCGTCAGATATGCATTTCTCGACATGATTTTTAACTGTTCTCAAATAATATGCACTTGATTGATGCTAATATGCAGATTGATCGATGGCGAAATGTTTATAAATCCGCCATTATACGCCCAATATAGATTGAGGAAAAAATTAATTAACATCCGATTAACGTTAATTTATGCCAATGCAATCGATGTATGAGCGATACAGCCTCTCTGAATAAACGATGCGCGATAATACGCCGCATCGCGGAATTTCACAGCAACTTAGGCAAGGAGGACGCAAAGAAAAGCAACGCGTACTGACGTTCGTCTCAAGGTTGACGTCATCGCGCCAGCTAAGATCGCAAGTTCTTTCCATCAGCCGGCATTACGCGGTAAGAAGGATCCCTTGTGTAACGAAGGCGACACGATGAACGCGCGCGACGTTAATGCCGACCACCCTCGAGGGTGTTCCTTTTCCCGTCACGCGCGTAAGCGTAATTAACGTCCTGACGTTAATTCAGCCTTCACCCATTTTCAATCACCATTGCGGCCATGGATTGGCCAGGCAATGGTAAACCGGGGCTGGCCGGTCAACGGTAGCCATTGCGCTCGCCTGCAATTTGCACATAGAGCGTTACGAGCGAGCGGATCGTGCCGCGTTTTTACGCGACCGTGATCGCAAAACGTCGGCGGCCGCAAGTCGAAATGCCAGGTATTCGTTATTTCGAGTTTCGATCAAATGAACATCCATGCCAGGCTCTCACGTAATTTCTAGTTATTAGTTGCTACTAGTGGGCTCAACGGGGTAAAAAAAACGGAAACGAAGCTAAGAGGAAACGAGATTGGCACACAATTGGCTGATTTGAGAGCTTAATTTATCGCACGTTCTGACTTTGTTTTTGCGCAAAAGTATATTTTTATGATACGTAACGAATATGTTTATAATATATTTAATTTTAAACATATAATATATAATATTATATGTAATATTATTATCATATATAAATATATTATGACACTTAAAGTGCGTCTATAATATTATTTATATTTATATGTAGTGAAGTTACTATTTGCGATAGCAGAAAATAGCAGAAAAGTATATTAGAGCGCTCTATTTTTTTCAGCGATTTAGTCGAGTTTGCCACGTATGAATTTGCCGAGCGTAAAGAATTACGTGATTACGTGATTTTTCAGGGACGGCACGACTAGCGATACGAGTGAAAGCGGAACACGCATGCACGTGAGTTAATGTGCAAAGAAGTGTTACAAGTAAAATCCCTCTTTATTATATCAGTCGTTTCCTCTTGTAGTGATCTAAATCGTTTGGCATATTTTTTTATTAAATTAGCATTGCCATATCTGTATGTTTATGTGTGTGTGTGTGACGAGCATAAGAAATAATTTCTTTTAACCTTGATTTAAATTCAAAATAATTATTTGCAATCTCAAATTTAATATAAAATGCAATATTTTTTTTCTATTATAAAGTTATTCCATAAGATAATTCTAAAGAAGAGATCAATTTTCATTATATATGTTTTATAAAATCACAATAATTCCTAATGATTTTTCAAAGAAAATTTCGATATACGACGATCGGGTTTCAACTATAAAACATATATTGATATTATATCAAAATAAGAGCTATATGAAAAGCTGTATGTTGAAGCTCTCGAATGAGAAATTAAGAAATTGTTAAAAAAAAAAAAAAGAAAAAAAAAGTGTAAAAAAATGTGAGAAACGCGAAGCAAAACTGCAGTATACATTTTGCCAATACATTTTATTACATTTCTCATGAAAGCTTGGTTGGGTTGATTTTTGTCATTTGCATAATCATCAAGTCGAAGTTTACGAAAACAGACAACAGTTTTGCGTTTTAATCAAATGCAGCCGCTTATCGCACGCGAGCCAAACGATGCGGAGACTCGTGTTGGGGCCAATGACCACTTCTCGATCAGCTGAGACTAGGTCACATGCAAATTGTGAAGCAACGGGAGGCGCCTTCTCCCTGCCATTGCCAATTCATTTCTCGGTGAAATGCAACCGGCAGAGTCGTAAGTCGACCGATGCGACTTCAACATTGACCTCGCTTCTTGATTGACCTATCATTGTCGCTTTATATTCATTTATGTACCTAATTATATATCTAATATTAAATATAAGTTCCCACATTGTGCAAAAGTTTTGAAATAAGCTTGTTATATCCCCACTAATGTCTCTCTAATGGAAATAATTTAATAATCAAAATAAATATAAATTCATATAATTTTATATATATATATATTTTTTTTTAATTCATGCATCGACTGATATACATATTATTTTGTAATTTTTTTTTATATGTAAATATTGTACCTTGTAATTTTCACTGATGCTCTGACACTCTTGAATGAAGTAAACTACTTGAGTTGAAGGAGAAGGATTGGAGAGATCGATAGTACGCGAAATCGATGGCGAAGGGCGTCGTATTTTGCGGTTACGTTTAAATGCCGGGTAAGAAACTCGTTTCATTGCCGATCTACTGACACACTGACGCGATGTCGTCTCGCATCGCACGGAAACCTTAACTTTCCCCGAGTTCGTAAAGTTGCGCTTTTGAGAGAAAACGCTCGAGGGCTCTGTTATTTCGCGGAATAGAAAACGACGTCGCGCTGCTGCAGGAAAGACACGATGCGAAACGAAACGATGTCTCGCCCTACCGCGCATGAGAGAAAATTAATTTTTTATCATCTCTGCGGAAATATGCGAATGTATATTATGTCCTGAAAAATATTATGACCGACGTGCAGCTTCCTCCTGACGTCAACTTCACGGAGCGACATATATTTTACCTAAATATTACATAATCAGATGCAAACGACAAACTTTTTAACACACATTATAATATATACTTTGGAGTTAAATACACATACGTATTGATTTTAAAACACAAATACAAAGTAAAAAAAAAAAATTAAATTTTAAATAAAAAGAAAAAAGAACTTTTAGAATGCTCGAGTTTATAAAAAAAATTTTTTATTTCTTTCTATTATAAAATTTTATTTTATTTTTGCGATGACTAGCAAATTGCTAATAAATATAATATATACGGCGTATAATTTAATACATTCTAGACTTAAACTTTCGTTGAAACGTAAGCTCTATATAATATGTATTAATCAAATATCCCAATAGCTAAATAAATAATACGCATTAATTTGTTTGATTGCAAATTATAATGGCGTTTAGTGAATCATCTCAAAACACACATTTCAATTAACTAACTCTTATAACTTTTTATCATCTCGAACGGTGCGTGGTTAAACGTAGTATCGAGTAGGACTGCAAACCGTATAAACAGAGTCGGTGGAAGAAATACGGTGCCACCATCGAGGCTTGCTAATGCAACCGAGTGCATTAGAAATGTGCAGCCTGTCAGACATCGACAGCAATCGTAGACTCGTCTTGCTTGCGCAACCCATTAGCACACACGTACAACACACATCATGTTAAAACACATATATCACCTGACTATACTTAACTCGCTGGTCGCCTCATCGGCGATGCGATCGGCGAAGAGAAGATATAAGCGAGTCATCGCGCGTCATAAAAATGGCGTATTTATGCAATTCACTGTTCTTCAGATATTTACGTTCATACGCTTCATTTGCGAGGTCGCGATACGATTTCCCGAAGAACGTTGTAATTAACATCCTAGCCCAGTAAATGAAATCAACTCTGATTAGACGAACTTATCCAACCAAAACAATCCTAATAATCTTCACTTTTGTGAAGGCGTGAATAGGATCTCTCCAAATGCTCCAATTTAATTGTTAAATAAATTAGAATTTACATCATCATATAGATTATTCATATGTATATGTTATTAATGCATGAAGTATAATAACACACATATATTTTCCGATGCAAATTTGTAGAAACTTGTTTCTTAAATTTGTACATATACATAGCGCTAGTTCTTTATATGTGGGTGTAAAAGTCATCAAAATGATTAATATCGGTAATATAATTTAAATATATAAAAAATAAAGATTGATTGTAATAAGAGTTATTTACTATCTTTTACAACTTCATTATTTCAACAAAATGGTTAATATGATTGAGTGTCGATGTGTTTTAAAATATTATAAAGTGTAAAATAAATCTTAATTTATTAAAAAAATTATTTCAACGTGATATTGAAAATTAATTGTAGGATTGAATAAATAAAATTTCGTTCCATAAATATAGTCCTTACGTTTGCGCAGAAATTTCTATTTCGCGTTCAAGTGTACGAGATATTTCAAAAATTTTAAGAAACGAGATACATAATAAGATTTATAAAAATTTTCACAAAAACTCAATGAAAAGGATTTTATTCTTGTTCTAAATTGTTAAATTATTAAAACTTACTAATAACACACATAGAGCTTATGTGTATTGCGAAATTCGTACATTTTACTTTGTTTAGCTAAGCGTGCGTATTTTCCATCTGGAAAAGGACTCGTTAAAAAGATCTCAGATAAGCGACAATGTCGTCGACGGCTCCTCAAAGGAAGATTTCTAATTCCACAGGACAATCTGACACGGTTGAAACATTGACACAGGATTCTAGTACACGGCGATCTCTCCTCTCGTTTTCTTGTCGTATCCTTCTTACCTGCTTTGCCGTGACTCGACGAGTTTCATTACGTAACTTCCCGCGTGCCTGCATATAAGGAAGTCAAGGATGTTTGAAAGTGTGTTCGTTATTGTATTCTCCTCCCTCGGAATTCCATGCAATTCTCATCTGCACTTTCCGCCTCGCCTGCGACACCTGCTATCGATTATTTCGAATCGACATAAGCGTCGAGCCACGACATTGGTAGCGTTCCAATTTATGGAACCTGACGAAGGTTCTTATTCGAACATTGGGAAAATCCACAAAGTCTACTCAAAAAACTATCAAAGACTCCTCCAAAACTCATCATTCCTTCTATTGTTTTAACAAATTTTTTAACAAATGCGAACTTTTAACAAATACGAACTTTTCTTTAGCAAAGATTTAATACAGTGGGTTTTATAATTAAAAATATTTTTTATATTAGATAATCTCGATAATTGAACACACTTTTTTTCTTTATCTTATTCTCTATTTTTATCAAAATAGAACGTAATGAATAGGATAAAGAAAAATCAAAAGTGGCTAATACGGCAGCCATGCTTATTTTATTAAAGTTAAAGATATTAGTTAAAGATACTCACGTTGCCGCAACTTGATATCGTTTGCGTTGACGTATGCAATGATATCATTTTTCAACATTGAGTTTGTTATTGTGAGACGAATGTGCTTACGTTAGATGAAGTGCCCGCGATATTAACGAGGGGGAAATCTGATTTAGTTACGGCGAATTTGCTATTTTATTTTATTAAGATACCCCACTAGAGGAGAAATGAAAGAGGAAGGACAAAGATAGACTGGAAACTAGACTACAAAAAAAGAACTTTGTATTACTTTCCTTGTAGTTATATAGTTTTATTTTGTACGTAAATGAATCATAGGAGAGAGCGATATAGTAAAAATTTTAAGTTACTTTCAAAAGTTAATTTTACTTTCAATATTTTTACGGCCGATGACGTAAAGACTACACAAATATTCGAGACGTTTTCTCTAGTGTCAATCAGTGTTTCAAAATGACGAAATGACATTCGACAGACGAAGCGAACGGATGAAGCAGTAACGAAGTACTTGGAAGAGTCACGTCGTCAGACTACCAACTTATTTGGATAACGGATATGCCCGTTGCATCTTGATTAGCACATTGCGAAATGCGTTAAATATTTTTACCTTGGACGGACGTGTAACGGACATGTGCGATAAGAATACTTATACGCAGCAGTAGTCTTCCTTTTGCGACTTTGCTTGACGCGGAAAAAGCCAAAGACGAATTTAGCGAGCGACTCGAAAAAAAAAAAAAATCGAAGGATCATTAGGACAATTAAGGTTCAACGCAAACCGAAATGCAAATTGTTTAAATTGCAATGATACGAACGAGCAGTTTGCAATTTTGATTGCAGTGATATGTGCATAGACAAGTCGCCTGAACCTTGTTTGACATACTGACAGCGATGAATTCGCGTGAGTTATCGAACAACAAATAGCTTGAGGTCGAGCCGTACACCTTTTTATCTCGATGAAACAATCGATAGTCAATAACAAAATTGCATTTGACTTCCTATCGTTGTCTCATGCATAACAAAGTTGCATCACCACGAGTATACTTGCGCTCGTCCGCTCCCATTTCGATTATTCACTAAAGTGATTTAAGAAGACATATACACACGGAGCATTAAAATGATCGATGAATCGATTTATAAGAATAAATTGTGAGAGTATTTCTTTTCAAGCATTCTTTTTATATTTTATATAAATTAATATATAATTTCGTGTTTTTCATCTCATTTCTCATTGTATTTGTTCTGTTAAGTAATATCATATTTTTATAACGCTTTTGTTTACACATATTACAAGAAATATGAAATGTGCCCGTGTAACAGAGAGATTGAAACAAAAGATCATTACTGTTGCGTAGTTGTTGAGTTACGATACACTATATTCTGTTTCACATTGTACACAAAACTTTATACAATTTCAATTTCCTAGTCCTTTGACTGACTGAGCGGTGTTATAGAATATAGAACATTATTGTAATTTGCAACTGTTTCAAGGATGCTTGCATGTTCGTAATATTAATGCTTAAGAACTAGGACAATAGTGTTCTTTTGACTTGGAAATCAAAGAAAGGAAATATTTTATCTCAAAATGTAGGTCACGTCGTTATGAAACCGAAGCGCTATATTTTTTTATAGCTACAGCAGTACGACAAACAATAACTTTTTTTAGTAAGATAACTTAGATATAAAAGAAAATATTAAAAGAGGTTTTAGTTTACAGTTCTTATCTCGTGCATATCTTAAAGCGTACATACACGCACACGCACACACGGAGAGTCCTTCAAAAATATGGAAAATACGGTCAAGTAACTCGTCAAGGATGCATTTTAGAAAAAAAAATGTTACAGGGGAAATTATAGGATTTTAAAATGTCTATTCACTAATCTTATCGGTTTAATCTTTAGTGACGTTGCCAAGGTCATACCTTGTTTTTTAAATAAAGAAATCCCCATTTTTTTATAACATATTCTTGTAGCTGACCTCGAGAGCCTCTTCACAACGCTATAATAAAGTATTTTTTTAGTAAGTACTTTCTAAGTTATGACGCTTGAATTTGATATGCAATTTGACACAAAGCTATTCATTTTTGCTAACTATATCTCAATACTTTTTTATGTACAGAATAATGAGATTAAACATTTGGTTTAAAGAAAATATATAGTTGTCTTTTAAAAAAGATACGCCGTTGCAAGAATCGCCATTTCTTTTAAACAGCAACTACGTATTTTCTTCATTGAACATCCTGTATATATGTACAATACAATAATATTCCATTATTATTAGGGAAATGTTTCGTAAATGAAAATTATATGGAGATTATCGAGGTCAGGCGTCAAAAAATAGCAAGCAAAAGCGCGCTTGCCATTGCAAGCGAAGCGTTCGAAGCTTCAAAGCGAACGATTAAACTTTTACATGCTATTTTTCGCGCTCGTATATCGTAGTATATGGGAAAACAGCGTAAATTCCTTGGTACGATAGCGTACGAATAACGTGTCGACAAATCATCGTAAATTATCTTCGTCGCCGGGCAAGTCGTAAAGCGCTTCTGCTCTCCTGTAAAATCTATTGTCGAGTAAAAGCAACTGACGAGAACGCCCACGTGTCTCAAAGTTCTGTGAGAAATGAAAATTGCAGGAATAAAATTGCCTTTTCTCTTGCGGTGCACGTTACGCTTAACGTTTAAAATCATTAGGCATGATTTATGAATTCGCATTGTCGAATATTGCCATAAAAAGCTTAACTAATCTCATCAATAAAAATTTTTTTTTTTAAGTCCGTCCTTCGACTTGTCAAGAATTTACATTTTGACAAATTGATGTTTCTAAATTGAAACAAAAATTATACTACGGTTTGAAAACAGACGTAAATAATTAGAAGATAAAACAAATTAATGATAAAATACCTATTGCTTTTTTAATATAAATTTAGATCGTATGCGCAAATGTAGATATCATATAATATCTTGAGCGTATTTATAATAGAAAAGAATAACACAATATATAATTTAAGTATATCAAAGTAGTTATTAAAAATATATAGAGAGGACAGAAATAATATAAAATTTAGAAGATATTACTTGAATGCAAAATGAATTATGTTTAATTATAAATAATCGCAAAAATATTATTCGCTTTCCGAGGTCAAATTTTGAGATTCGAATTGTAGATCAAATTGGTGATTTAATATCTCTGAAGCTGAAAATAATGTTTCGATTATTTCGATAATCAGATTAAGCATGAGCAGCGTGCATGTGTATGCAGCCGATCAAGTCTAATGAACGTGACCTTTTGATCATATTATGCGCGCGAAATCTACGAAATAAGTAAGCCGGAATAAGCAAGCCTCCTTTTATTAGCCGCGCGGTGATCAACAATGTAGCCGCTTTGCAACTGCTTTATGGGTGTGTTATAAACACACTTTCACTCTTGCCCAAAGCCTATTGTCACAAACGCTTCTGTCCCCATATCCCCATAATTGTTTAATCACGGGGTTGTCACAACCTGGGAGAAAATTTAAAAACTTTAAAAAATTGTTTAATTGCAAAATACTTTCCACTTAATTAATCAATATCTTCAAGTTCAAAGACAATTTTTAATTAGATTTTAATTAGCCGTTATTATAACATAAATAACTGCTGTGTTACAAAGCGTGAATGAAAAGCAAAAAGGAAAAGAAGAAACGACGTTAAATTTCCCTTCACGTTCATTAGACAATTATACGAGCAATTTATGCCACAAATGGTATCGTCGCGTCGTGCTACGTACGGACATTAAAAAGTTCAAATGTCAATGATGGATGGCTCCCAGTTATGATTGGCCGAAAATAATCTATGAGAGAGGATCCCTTCGGGAAACGTCTCGGGGAGACACGGATTATTGACTGGCGGCGCACTGACATGTACATCTCCAATGCAGTTGGGGGATACCTTTATTTTATTAATAGTGATGGCTCAAGCGGTACACGCAACGCGGTCATGTATATTTATGCAAGTACGTACGTACTTATTCATTCTCCTCGACGGTCCGCGAGTCGCTTTTGACTATTCATAACGTCACCAACTTTGACGGGCCGGCCGTCGCCTTCGTTGCCCTATTCCACTTCCGAAACTGATAAATATCGATCTTTTTCACGCAGCGCATCTCGTACCATTGCATCGCGAGTGAAAAGCGATCGCTTGCTTTTCTGCGGATAAAATTATTATTTTGAAAAAGGGAAACCATTGCGAGATAATCGCATTCTCGGATCGGTCATATGGGTCGGACTACTACATTGACTGTGCACAAATTTTGCGCGATATGTTGCTAAGTATAGCTTATACAAATATGTTATTATAATAATTATTTATCAGGACAATTTTCTGTAGACAAAATAATTATTTCAAAAAAGGGAAACCAAATTTTGAGGGTGACCAAATGTTGCTAAATATGTTTATATAATTATCACTATAATAATTATTTATCAAAACGATGATAAGATGTCGTGAATGTTAATTGCAGATAATCCGTTTATTCGTAAATTTACAATACAAAGATTCAATGTACAGATTCTAAGTAAATCTATCTATGTAAACCATGTTCGTAGTACATCTTCAAGTTAAAGTTATAAAATTGAAATCTAGACGACAGTATCTCTTCTCGCATATAAATTAATTTACGATAACAGAATATCAAAATCAGAGGGATAAAAGTAGATAATCTAAGCGATAATAGAGATGGCTGTCGATAAACAGTTCTTTCTTTCCAAATGGCACGTATATGTATTCAGAAACTTTCCATTTTAGAATATGTCGGATATATTATGCAAGAAGATAAACGTATTTTGCTATACCTTCCTGTTTATGAAAGCACGTCTGTACTTTGATTTAAATATAATTTGAATACAAAGATAAGGCAAAAGACTTTTGTTATACAGTCAATGTTCCATAGCCTTCTCTCACAATAAATTCTTCGTAATGTTTTTGTACACGATATATCTCTTTCGCACAATTCTTTTAACAAGCTTATTATTCATTAGATTCCAAAGATTGAGGAAGATTAAAGGAGCAAATTATAATTAAACGGAATGAAGATCGCGTGTTCGTATCGCGATTAAGTTTGCAAAAAATTCAGAACACGTCGATATGTCCGAGAATCTTGGCACGAATTCCCAGATATACAAAGCTCCAGTTTATATAATTGGCATATCTTCTAATTATGTAAGTATAATAATAGTTTAAATCCGGGCACTATGTTTTCCGCTACCATCTATGCTCCAGATAAATTTCTAAATAAATTTCTAATCCACGCAAAAATCACAAATTTGTACCGTCAATTGTGATAAACGCAGAAATTATTATAGTATATACAAAATAATATATCTGTAAATATAGCGTTAAATATATTTTCATAAATATATTTAAAAACAATTATCACAACATTAATTTGTCTATATCTTATTCTAATATCAATGTCTTCAAAAAGAAGAAAATAATAATCTAGAATTTAATGTTTTCTTTGTTCTGAAAAACAAATTTTTCAGAAATTGATACATCTGTTTCTATCTAATCGCAGAACAAATTAGGAGGATAAAACCAAGTTTGTTTCCGCATGACTTGTTTATTATCACTTTAAGAATTATCGTGTCGTTCTAATTATATCATTAAATAATATTAATAATAGTGATAATTATGCATATAGCATATGGTATGATGATAAATATGAGTGTTTATTTTCAAAATAATCTAAACCAAATTAGAAATTTCTAGTTTTTAAAAATCAATCTGCATTTTAATTACATCATTTTAATTACAAACAGATCATTTAATTATTGTTAATTACATTCATCAACTTTTATATTCTTTTTACTTGTTTTAATAATATTTAATATATTTTGTTTGATATCTAATAAAAAATATCTATCTATTTAATTTAAAATCCGCTTATATTTAACATAAACAAAAATCAAGTAATTAAATTTGAAGTTTCATAGGAATTAAATATGAAATAAAGTTGTCCAATTGTTCTTTATGAATGTCGTATTAATGATATTACAATTGAAAGTCAAATAAATACATTGAGTCTTAAAAGTATAAGCTATTAGAGTAGAGGTCTCTATACAGATAACAAATGAGTAATTTTCGAACTATCATAACAATTTTTGGGACTAATCCCAAAAAAACAATCATTCGTATCTACACGTTATCTAAGATTGATAAGCCAGTACCTGGAACGGAATAAGGTGCGGTTTGCGGCTGTGGTGCCCAATAAGCCTGGCTGATAGCAGGATAATGAGTTTTGGGAGAGCCAATGGTACCGGTGCCATGCCGATGTTTCTGGCTTTTCATAGCCATCGTGTATCACGTTTGTCGATGTGTTCTCCGTTTTGAAAAAATTCAAAACTTCCACTTCGTTGAGTATTCCTCGCTTCACTCTTTGGCTACTATGACACGGTCACAGAATTTTTTCGCCTGGATTTCTCTCACATAATAATCGTGATCAGCTCGATCAATAAAATGGAAAAGTCAACGTATTTTTACACGACACGAAAAAAACGCACTATATTTGTCAGCATCGGAACTCTAAGTTCGGTCTTCAAATCGAACTGAAGAACATCGATGCGAAATGTCCTGCGTAACACGCGCTTGCTCCTTTTCGAGTTTGTTTTTCTTTAGCGATTATTTCTTTTCAGCTACCAATCAGCTACTGGAGATTATTATGTAAGTCTCTATCATCCGGCGGTTATGCAATCCCGATATACGCGATAACAATAACCAGGCATAACAATGGTAGAGACGCTATATATGATAGCGGATAGCTGGCCAGCAGTGATTTCTATCAGCATTCGTAATTCAAAATTAGAGCTTCACATTTATTCTCTTGAACGATCGACTACGATGATTCTTGATAGAACAGGTGACTTTGCGATCACAGAAGATATTACAATTGCAATTTCGATAAGAGATAGCACAGTAACAACGAGCAAAGGTATGGACGGAGGAGTTGAAAAGAATAACGAAGAGTAGACTTGAAGTGACAATCGAAGAAAAATTTGTTCGATGAAAACTTTACTGTGTTTTTTTTTTTCACGTCGCACAGCTATAATTCATCATCGCGATGTGACTTGGTCTTTCATACCACGATGGGCATACACACACACACACACATACACACACACTCCGACAGTTGCGCGCGGTCAGCGCGCCGGCGGAAGTTCTCTCCCTGGCACTCAAAAATAGCTGCGCCGCGCCGCCTTTCCCGGAAGGCTCTTTCCGCGTTCCTTCGTATTCCTTTATTATTAATAAAGCAATACTTCCGTGCATACCGTCTCGTACACACGCACACGCACCCACGCACGCGCCACGCGTCGTTTCATCGGCCGCCCATCGTGAATCGTCGCACTATGATGCGCGCGTCGGTCACACGTGGTTACATCGCGCGTATATACGACCGACCCCCCACCACCACCTCGGGCCACTCTGCGTATCGACTCACCGCGCGTGTGACCCCCGCGGGGGGTGACGATTCCCGCGACCTCCGCGATCTCTGTGACGCGCGACAGGATGATTCCTCGCGACGCACCGACGACAGAGTTCCTCGCGATCCCGCGCGGATCCCGACAGGATGATACGTCGCGGCTCGCGAAGAAACGGAACAACACCGTTAGCGCCGAGCGCGAGAGCACGTCGTCTCCGCCGGCGGGCCCGTGGACTCTGCTCTCGTCGCCGTCGACTCGCCGACTTCGACGCACTCAACAAGTGAGAGAGAACCGGCGCTGCCGACTCTCGAGCCTCGGCCTCGCGCTACCGTCCGCCGCCCGCTCGTCACTTCGCCGCCCCGCGGCATGCACTCGTGACTCCTACCTATTCGCCGCCG